>NC_035440.2:26154611-26454611 GCF_002127325.2 Helianthus annuus | reverse complement strand
TTAAATTTTTCAGATTTATTATCTTATTTTATATAACTAGAAATTTTATAAATAGATTTATTATTTATAGAATTGTTAATTTATACTAGATTGTTAACCTAAAATAATTATATACATATGTAAATTTTTTATTTATTTAATCCAATACTTTGGTAATTCTATTTGTGATATTTTGGTAAGATTAATCTTTATTTTACCTATTTATTTGTCATAAATTATTGAATATAAAATATAAGGCATATGATTTATATAATTTAGAGATGTTAATTTTATTATTTGATTGCCTTGTTATTTAATAATTCCCAAAATTCCCAATAATTAACAACATCCTTCAAAAATTAATAGGGTAATTCTCTTGTGCACATCCTCTTGGGCAAATGCTTGATTCTTAATTTTATTCCAAGAAATACGCAACGCAACCTAAGGTGAGTATACTTGACCCATTTTCTTTTCACACTTTTGGGTGTAGTATGCATTTCCTATATCAAAAACACTATGTTAAACATTTTTGCACTATCTATCCACATCTCTTGTGAATCTATTTGAATCATGTTATTCATGTTATGCTAATGTTATACATTTATGACTGTGTGTTCATTAACTTTGCAAGCCTCCCCTAACAATGGCAGCGCTGTAAGTTGAGAAACGCCCCTCCCATAATATTATGGGTATTGTTAGGATTTTTATTCTATGTTACCACCCTTTCGAGGGTTAGGCTATGTTAATTGCGTTAAACTTTGGTTTGAACACATAGATTTCATCGTTACGAGTATAACTGTTGATATGAACTCAAGTATTCACGTGGATTTGATCATGTTAAACTATTTTAATCTATTATGCTATATTCAAACTTGTATACTCGCCAGCATGTGTTGTTGACTTTATTTTAAATGCATACTGCAGGATGAGGAATCAAGATTTGAAGAAATAACTAGGGATGGCTTAGAAACCCACCTTGAAATAATCTATGTTTGATGTTTTGTTATTTCCTTTCTTATGACTATGTATGAAACTTTGAAATTTTAATAAACAAAACTTAATTATATTGTCACATTTAGTGTTATGATGTCTTTGAGCAGTTTGTACGTCTCATCCCGATGTTTCCGCCATCGGTTGGGGTGTGACAAACGTAACCTCTATGCTATCAAACCACTCAAGCATGGCGGTCACCCCATCATTGCCAGTGAATGGCTTGGGATTGCACGATGAAAAGTGCTTGAAGTTGAATGAGGCGGGCTTGCGTACTTCAACCTTAGAGTCGACGGAAGAGTGAGGAGTTTCAGAAGCTCGAATCTCGGAAATGACCTTTGGAACAACGCGCACAAATTGATCGGCCATGAAAGCCATCATCTTCTTCGTGGAGCGAGACTTTGACTTCTTAGACGCGTTGGAGAGACAAGAAGACATCTAAGATTCAAAAGAATGAATAGGTGATACTTGGTCATAATTTTTGTTTAAGAAAAAGAAATTGATCACATAGCATAAAGGGTTCAACTTAATTTACATAGCATAAAAGGTTCAATTTGATTTACATAGCATAAAAGGTTCAACTTGATTTACATAGCATAAAAGGTTTAACTTGATTTACATAGCATAAAGGTTAAAACGTCTCATATAATCATGAGTTTCTCATAGCATAACGTGAATAAATGAAAGCATCGTAAATTTAGTTTGTTCACGAGAGGGATTATCGATTACGATAACGTGCAAAATGATTAAAACGACATTTGAAAATGAACGAACGTTCAAGTATAAAATCACATATAAATTGAGATACATAAAAGAGATGCTCAATAAAACATTAGATTGTTTCGGGTAGAGAAACGTCGACTATTCCAAAGTGGGTCGAAAGTTCTTTCGAATTAGAGATATTGTGCTTTGGCCTATAAGTAAGATACTCTCGTCGAGAAGCGATTAACGGTATCTTACCCTTCCGGTTACTACACATCTCTATATGATTGAAACGTTCGGGACTTTGGCGAGAATAAAAATTGAGGAATGGGACTTAATCGACGAGATGCGGGTTTCACCCCTAACTTGACGATTTCGTACCCTAAATGTGGTTGGTACTCGTCGATCAAAAATAAAATTTTGACACTTTGATGAGGGTCCACTAGAGTTGAAATGGAAATTACCATTAAGTTGTGGATATCACTCCTGTTGGTGCAGTTGTCTGTCGACTACATATTTGTTCGAGTTTTAAATAGAGAGAGAAGCCCAGAGACTGATCAAGACTGAAGAAGTGCAGATATGAAGTTGCCAAAGGCTTGATGAACGACTCAATCAACATCTGAGGGGGAGTCTGTTGGTGCACTACATCTGTTGATTTCGTCTTGGATCAAGTCTTAGTATTAGTCTTAGGTTAGGGATGATTGTATCATGCACGGAAATCGAGAAATCATGTTTTAAGCATGGTTCCGCTTATGTGTCATAGGATAGTTCCGCTTACGTGGCACTAAGTTAGTTTCGCTTCTGTGTCATGATGGTTTCGCTTATTCGTCAAATGTAAAGGTTCCGCTTATATGTCATATATGCATAAGCGAAACCTTCACCCTATATAAAGGGTACACATAAGCGAAACCATATAGAAAGAGTGATGGTCTTGTATGGTACGGCGAAGCCCTGCCAAATCGTCTCCAGAGCTTGTAAATTGTTAGCAGATCAATAAACAGAGACACATTAGTGAAATCAAGCTAAACAAAGACTGAATCAATGAATTCCGCCTCTGATTCAGTCTGAGCACTCTTCTGATCGACTCGTCAGGTCGTCTAACGACCCTACAACTCCTAGCTTAATGGTGAAATTTCGTGCAAAAATAGTTTAAGGTAGAATGAGAGTCGTTTACCAAATTGTGGGTTTCACGCCTATTTTGGTAAAGTCGTCTCGTTTATGTTACAAGAGTATAAAAATAGCATAAGTGTATTCGTGTTAGCCTTAGGAAAGGCATATAAATTTAATCAACAAGAAGTATAGCTAGGAAGCATGCATGGTAGAGTACAAAAGTTTTAATCAACAAATAAGAGGCAAAAATTCCTAAAACTATAGATTAGGGCAAAACCATGGCAATTTTTTTCCTAATTCCCTATAGTTATGGCTCTGATACCAATCTGTCACACCCCAACCGATGGCGGAAACATCGGGATGAGACGAAGTGTGTATAGATTGCTAGAGACTTCATAACACTATGTGACAATATTTAATTAAATTCAAATTTCATTGCAATACTAAATTGTCATACAAGATTCAAATAGAAATAACAACATTGTTTCAAATTGTAACATAACAATAAAAGATAGATTAATCTAGGTGTGTATCTAGTCCACCCTACATCTCGTTTCATCATGTCCATACTTCATCAATTAACCTTGCAACATGCATTAAAATAGAGTTCAATGCAAAAGCAAAGGCGAGTATACAAGTTTATTTACATAGCATAATAGAATAAAAACTCATATCCAACATGTTACATAATGAATAAATTTACTAGCAATGCAATTTTTGGCGTACAATATGATCAAACCCAAGAATACAACGCATAACAAGCCTAATCCCAAAAGTTTAGCAGGATGGTAAAGTTTAACTTAACAATACCCACAAGAATAACGGGCGGGGCGTCAATCCTATAGCACTATAATTGTTAAGGTGGGCTAGCAAAGTTAAAGAGCATATAACGTTCCAAATCGTTCGTAGAGCATACAAGCATAGCAAATATTCACAATAGTTTCATGTTTCATTCATAGATAGAGTATGTTTTGTTTAAGCATAAAAGTTGTTTTGAATAGACATACATGTTGCATCCCGAAGTGAAAAGGGAAAAAGGGATCGAGTATACTCACGGTGGTTGCAAGCCTTTCTACTTGGAATTCCCACGAGTGAGTGTTGGAGTGGATTAAGTTGGAGCACCTAGTCCTTCTACATGAGGAAACATAGGTGTGTGAGTTTGGCGTTCAACGGAAGATTATAAATTTGGAGTTTAACATAACATAAAGTATGATATTAAAAATAATCATCTTCAACTGATAACTCTTATATGACACTATGAAACCACTAGGGTTATATTGTATTTCATGGGTAGTACACCCATTAGAATCATATCGAGATTTTAGGTCTTAGATGATATCCTACTACTTTAACATATAAACACAAGTTTAACATTAAAGGTTCGAATGGGGGTATATATATTTAGGTTAAGTATTACGTATTATTTAGTCCAATAATTCATGTAGGAGGTAGAAGATTAGGATCTTCATTTAGGCACCTCGAGTTATCATGGATGTCATGTATGGGGTAGGAAGACAAGCTACCATTTAGGAACCCCTTGAACGTTCACCACTTCACTTGATGTAAAGACAACCAAGGAGGGTCAAGAACTAGGATTAATACAAGTATGTAAATAATCTAAACTAAGAGAAATCATCAAATCATGTGAGGATTTTATGTTGGAGCAACCCAAGTTGTTCCACAATCACTCTACATCAAGATCTAAGCTCGAACATGACTTGTGGGTAAAATACCCTAATCAAAACAGAAAGTTATGAGGTTTAATCCTCTGATTTCAAGTGTCTCAACCTTGTTTTTAAGCTTAACCAACCATGAGATAGGTTGTAGGCATTGGGACATAGGTATGAGATATGTTAGACACAAGTTGGATAAGTTTAAACAAGCTTTTGAAGAACTTAAAACAAAACAGAAAGTTTATGGAGCATTTCAAGGCAATTCCAGGTCTGATTTCTCCAAGGAGAAGTAAAGGAATCAAACCCCATGATTATCCAAGCAAGTAGGAAGAAGAATCAAGTAATTTCGCTGAGAAATGAGCAAGTTATACTCACTTTAGTGCAAGAGTATGAATCTGTCCGAAAATGCAGATTTGCAACTGATTTGAGAGTGAACTTGTGAGTTGTAGAGAGTTGTGAAAGTGTAAAAATGCTTGGAAGAGGTGTGTATTTATAGTGTAAGGGGTTAGGGATGATTGGAGGTGATTAGAGGTGGATTAAAGGTGATTGGGGAGTGTTAGAACTTAGGATTTCGTGCAAAATTGCGTAGAAATGCAGCTGGTTACGTTTTCTGCAGATCTGATGCCCAAGCGGGCCGCGTAAAGGTTCAGGGGGCCTTGTCGCGGGCCGCCTCAACTTATTGTTCCGGAATAAAGTTTCATTTATTACAAATCAGCCCCCCAAAGTTGTTATTTTGGTGATTTTAGGTCATTTAGGGACTATTTTTGCCACAAAAGCATAGTTTAAGATAGATCTAAGTATGAGGAGCATAAACCAAATATAATTAAGCGTACGAGGATCATATGTAAGTATCGTTTACGTTCGAAACATGTTTTATGCATATGTTTAGATTAATTACAAGTTTAGCACATAGTTTCCAAGAATAATGTTGGGGTACAAATTAACTCACCAATCGAACATACGAGCATAATTAGAGTGCGTATAACATAAATGTAACAAAATACAAGTTTCATTAATGATCCAAGTCTCGGTTTGACAATGATTACAAAGAAGGAACGATTACAAGAATACAAGGTTTCCAAAAATAGAAATATAAACAAAACTTTCTATAAATGGAAAGTACAAAAGAGCCGGGCATTACACAAAACATAATGGCTGCTGTGACAATCGAAAATCTTGGAAAACACCTAATTATTCAAAAAACCATCTGATTCGGAGCAATATAATACATCACAGAATGTTTCGGTGGTCATCATCTATGGAAAGAACATTGGATTATAATTGTAAGGACCATGAGCAAAGTTTATATGCAAAATTGAAAATCGGCATGTATTTTAATTCTTTTTTACCTTTGCAACTTTGGTTTGAAGATCAGGAGTCGGGTGATCTTAAAGAGTAAGGATGACAGGATATTCAGATGCAACAAATGCGTGTGTCTTGATGGCTTCCAAGCACTTGTTTAATTTGACTTGTGCTGTTAATGTCCTGTATTTTATGTTGACCATCTTGTTAGAATCATCAAAAATCTTCATAATAGTTACAAAAACTCCACTAAAGCACCACAAACATGGAGAACAATCAGTATAAACTAAAAAATTATGAAAAAAACCGTTATCACATTCAAGCATTTCATCAAACACCTTCCGTGCAATCCACAAACTAAAACATTTTCCACTAAAAACTCAAATGGGTATTCAAGAACTCACCTTTCCACCAAGATAAATCGTTTCCATATCAACAGATACAAAATCGCTTTAATCTGCCATTACCCTCTTCTTCTCTCTCTTCCAACCAGTCGAAATCTATGCTCCCCTCTTGTTTTGGCTACCACCGACTCTGATTTCTCCATAGTAGTAACTATAAATGGATTCGTAAGAAAACCGTAATCAGAACAAAAGAAAATGACAGAGAGGAAGATAGTTGTAAGATCAAAATTGAATTTAACATCAAATTGATGAACAAATCTAAACAAAAAACCACTTAACTGAACAAAATACGTAGGTGGCGCTAGGGTTTTGAGAGGGAAGATAGAGAGAAAAGAAATGGTGTATTTCGATCTGTATGTATTTCGATCTGTATGTATTCTCCATCAATTGAGAAAGAAATGGTGTTGATGATGAAGATAGCTAATGAAATCTAACATTTTCATGAAGAAAAGGATTCGATCGCCATAGGAGAAGCGGCAGAGAAATCGAAGGAAAAACCTTAATGTGTGTGAAGTCGGGTTATAACGCTTATATACCCATGCGATATTCTTGACCCGAACTTCATAAACGGGTCCGCGTGAACTAATCATGGATGCTAGGAAATTGCCACGTGTGATTGTGTAGGCTAAAAAAAGCCATGTGACATAAGAACCCTAGATAAATGCCATGTGGCACCCTAGGTATGTCTTTTATTAGGTAGGATAGATAATAAATTAGTTACAAGTTTAAAAACTAGATTTACATGAATCTACGTGTTACTCAAACGCAAGCAAATAATTCACAATTAAAGTCAATCGATCGCATGATGATGGGAATGTAAAATAATAAACGCTCCGGATTACTAGCAATGGACATTTCGGGAGTCCCTAATGTGACATGACGTCCGAATGTGCAATAAAGTTGCTAATTTTACGATGACAGAATTGTTTTATCGCAACACACGGGAAGTATTTATGATGGTCGACTGAAGATAGAAAAAACTACGTATAAATCACCTTAGTCACTTTTGAGTTATTCGGGGTTGTATGTACATATCACATGGGTCAATGACAAATATATCGCTAATTGTTGGTTGTGAAATACATTTTGCAACACTAACCATATTTTTAAATAACAAGATCATTGTGAAAAGGAAGAAATAAAACTATCAATTAAACTTTTGAGAAACTCATACCAATGGGAACAATGCTCATGTTTCAAAAAAAGGTCATGAGGATTTGATTGGATAGATCACATGAAGTCAGATTATAATTGTTTGTAGGAGATAATAGTGATGAATGCTTCTTGGAGTTAACATCAAGTTGGGACTGAATTTCTTGAATGCTCTAATCACCACTATGATGTCGAGTCATAGTTTAAGCGAGTGCAACGACGGTCAATGTAAAGTTCGATGCGTATCAACTACGCAACGCTCAAGAAAGTTTTATAATATGAGCGAGCCTGAGGATCACGATAGACGGACAACTTAACTCTAAATCGAGCGTGCTAGTTTAAGCTTATGAGTGAACATTCAATTTTCAAGTTAATCGATAAAATTAAATAGAAAGAAAATTTTAATTAACAGAGATAATTACAAGAATGACAAAATCAAAAACCAAGTCAAATACAAAAAAAATGAATATCAAATAATATTTAGCAATTAACTAACTACAAATTAATAGTTAAAGACTAACCACAAATTATGAAGATAAAATACAATGGACTATCAAAATACAATACGAAACATTTGGAATATGGAATATATATGAGTTAAGTGATATTTAAATATATTTTTAATAAAACCAATAGCGTTTTTTTCTAAAAACAAATCATACCATTTGAGAATTTTATAAAACTAATCATAAAGGTATTAAAGGTTAGTAAGTCTTTAATTTATAGTGAATGCATTGGTTGAAACTATCTTATAGCATATATTTGAAGTCTTGATCATACACATTTATAAAAGACTTAATTAGTGAAATTGTCACATGCTTTCACTTTAAAAACATGCTTGAAAATATAAACTTTTTAAAGAAATGCTCAACTTTGATGTTTTCTAAGATGTCAATTCTCAAATACAACTAGTTTTAGACACAACGTCGCGTTGCGCCGCGCTCAACCGAATCTTTCTTGCTGTGATAACATCACAACTCACAACACGATCACGCAAACCAAATCATTCTTGGTAGTAATAACATGATATGCCAAATGAATTTTTAACAAAACAAATAACTCATATTAAATTGTATCAAACAGAGAAAAATGTATCTATCAATATCAATATATGAAAACGTAATCATTCTACAAAAGAGATTTCAAAAAAAATCCAATCATCATCAAGATTAATGAATATGAATCAGATATTCATCATATCACATGCATAAGATATTTTTACCTTGAAAAATGATGACAACGAAAAAAAGAACTGTGATGGTCGTTGCAAAGATGCTAATGTTTGATGTTGATGCTGGTGAAGCTTTAACAGCTCTTATTTTCTTCAAAGACTTCAACCTTTCAACCCTGACTCGCTTTTTTCATGGCATGTTCGGCAATCTCCTTAACCAACTGCAAATATCCAAATTGTTAGAAGTATATAATATAATGGGTTAAAATGTGTTTGGGACAAAATGGATACTATACACCCCGGGCAAAACAAGTCGGCAAAAAAAAAAACACAAACGACCATAAAACATTTAGCAAACTATTAATCTGCCAAGTCAGATTCTGTTTTTCTCTAGCTTTTTGTAAGCATTTGTGTTAACTACTGCTTAAGGAATTCGACATTACAAAATACCAGAGTGTCTCTTAAACCAAATAGTGAAGAAACTGGACATAAAACTCACAGATTCAGGAAAATTTACCTGTTCCGACCATGCATTGAAGTTAACTAACCTGATAATGATAGACCGATTCAGACCATCTGTAAGTATCATCATGAAAGTGATCAAACTTTGGTTGAATGAATAAAATAGATATAGATATTTTCCAAACATATACCTCACCTCTCATCATAGCACTATAGGCAGTGTCAGCCACGTAATATACGTGCGGGCTATCCAAAATCTTCTCTTTGTAAGCCGTGATAACGTCACTTCCAATAATCAGGGCATCTTTAAAGGGGTTGATTGCTAACAGAACGGGCCCCGCCATAGTCTGTAGGCAAGATTACATGTAAAAATAATCCAGGAAACGAATATCATTATATAGATATGGATTAAGAGTTAAGACATGGAAGATATACGTACATAAATTACATCGCGGTTATGTCTATACTGGAGATTACATAGAACTGATGGCGCGTTTACATAACCAAGCACGACAAGATTATCCACACCATCAAGGATTTCAGAATTTGCAGGTACCAGCTCTCCTGTAGACACTGTCATGGCCTGCAATTACAAACAGTAATATTACTTATATCTATACTACTTTAATAAGCATATAGGAAGGACAGAAATGGTCATTTGCCACTTTACAACCATTTGAAGCCCATTGTACAACCTTTGAAGCACAAAGGTGTTGAAAAATCCTTCAACACACGTGGAGCAGCTCATACAAACTAACCGGATCTCTTTGACCCGTTTTACCCAAATGGATCCAATATATACCTTCTTTCACTCAATCTAAACCCTAATATTCATTTCATTCACATCCGCCCCCATCCTTCTTCTTCTTCTCTCTCTCTCACCAGACGCGGTTCTAGGGTTTCAAAACCAGGCGCTCCAAGATCAAGATCTAGGGTTTCTCAGTGATGAATCTCTTTACATCCGACACCAGATCGACTTCCTCATTATCATCACCACCATTTCTAGGGTTTCTTTACCAGTCGCTTCAAGATATACGCTTCCTCAGCGATGAATCTCTCTAGATCCAACACCAGATCGACTGGTTTAACCGCTCGGTATCTTTCTTTTTACAGTATCTTTTTTTTTTGTTATTTGAATCGGATATGTGTAATATTTCAGATCTGCCGTTGAGTTGTTCGTGTTAGGGTGCACCGGAATAACCAGATGTGGTATGTGTTCTGCAGTTTAATTTTTTTTCTTTAAAGAAGTTTGTATTTTTAATTTGAAGTTGATTATTGTGTTTATCTTGCAAGTATCATCTGGAATTTGAATCGGATCTGTGTAATATTTCAGATCTGCCGTTGAGTTGTTCGTGTTAGGGTGCACCGGAATAACCAGATGTGGTATGTGTTCTGTAGTTTAGTTTTTTTTTTCTTTTAAGAAGTTTGTATCTTTAATTTGAAGTTGATTATTGTGTTTATCTTGCAAGTATCATCTAGAGTCGATCTCTACACAATTTCAACAAGGTATTGTTTGATCCGTAGCCTTTTTATTCTGCGAAATGTTTGTTTGTTTACTAATGGATAACCAGCTGTGGTATGTGTTCTTTAGTTTAGGTTTTTTTGAAGCCCATTGTACAACCTTTAAAGCACAAAGGTGTTGAAAAATCCTTCAACAACACGCGGACCAACTCATATAAACTAACCGGATGCATTTGACCCGTTTTAATCAAATGGATCCAATATATACTTTCTTTCACTAAATCTAAACCCTAATTTCATTTCATTCACATCCGCCCCCATGCTCATATAAACTAATTGGTATGTTTGTAGCTGATTATGTTTGTTACAGATCTGGTATGTTTGTAGCTGATTTACATGCTTATGTTACTGATTATGTTTGTTACAGATCTGGTATGTTTGTAGCTGATTATGTTTGTTATAGATCTAATGTTACTGATAAGATTCGGTTTTGCTTTTACAGTTGCCGGTGGGTGGTAAAGGAGTTGTGTACTCCGAATTTTGTGTTCTTAATCTGTCTGAACTGAAAGTGTTTGAGGCTGTGATGCAAAAGTTGAGCTTGTGTTCTTAATCTGTCTGAACTGAAAGTGTCGAGTCTATGATGTATAAGCTGAGCTTGTGTTCTTAATATGTCTGAACTGAAAGTGTTGAGGCTATGATGCATAAGCTGAGCTTGTGTTCTTAATATGTCTGAACTGAAAGTGTTGAGGCTATGATGCATAAGCTGAGCCTGTGAGGTTACATATTTGTTTCTTATGCTTAAAACACTTGTACATCATGCTTTAAAGGTTGTTTAAGTTTAGTGGCAAATTACTCTTGTTGTGTGCTCCGGATTTTGTGTTCTTAATCTGTCTGAACTGAAAGTGTTTGAGGTTGTGATGCAAAAGCTGAGCTTGTGTTCTTAATCTGTCTGAACTGAAAGTGTTGAGTCTATGATGCATAAGCTGAGCTTATGTTCTTAATCTATCTGAACTGAAAGTGTTTGAGGTTGTGATGCAAAAGCTGAGCTTGTGTTCTTAATATGTCTGAACTGAAAGTGTTTGAGGCTGTGATGCATAAGCTGAGCTTATGTTCTTAATCTGTCTGAACTGGAAGTGTTTGAGGTTGTGATGCAAAAGCTGAGCTTGTGTTCTTAATATGTCTGAACTGAAAGTGTTTGAGGCTGTGATGTAAAAGCTGAGCTTGTGTAATCTGTCTGAACTGAAAGTGTTTGAAGCTGTGATGCAAAAGTTGAGCTTGTGTTCTTAATATGTCTGAACTGAAAGTGTTGAGGCTATGATGCATAAGTTGAGCCTGTGAGGTTACATATGTGTTTCTTGTGCTTAAAACACTTTTACATCATGCTTTAAAGGTTGTTTAAGTTTAGTGGCAAATTACTCTTATACATCATGCTTTAAAGCGAGGTTACATAACACAATAGACTGTGATGATGATTGTATTTTGAGGGTACATAGAAGATCCGAGTAGCATCTTGGCGGGGCAATATCCAGGTTGCATAGTTCTCACTTTGCAACCGTGTGTTGCAGCCATGGCTTTACCCGTAGTTGTGTTCATCTCTCAGTTACATGTCTGAGTCTTCCAGATGTTTTGAAAGAAAGTATATATTGTATTCATTTGATTAAAACGGGTCAAATGCATCCGGTTAGTTTACATGAGCTGGTCTGCGTGTTGTTGAAGGATTTTTCAACACCTTTGTGCTTTAAAGGTTGTACAATGGGCTTCAAATGGTTGTAAAGTGGCAAATGACCATTTCTGTCCTTCCTATATGCTTATTAAAGTAGTATAGAGTATAGAGTATAGAGTATAGATATAGATATAGATAGATAGATAATTTGCTTAAAATGATTTTAGCCTTTATGTTTGTTACAGATCTGGTATGTTTGTAGCTGATTTACATGCTTATGTTACTGAAGGTTTTAGTATCTAAGTTGAGTGCTTGTAGAGTTGTGATGAATTGTGATGAATGTAGTTGAATTTATAGACTTCCAAGCATGCTTCCTTTCTGACAAATCCGAACAGTGTTTGCTTTTATAGATGTATTTAAACAGTCATCGTCAGTAAAAAATTCAAAAAAGATAGCAGTAAAATATTTTGGATTCTGAAAGGTTGTCAACTATTCAACTGTTCAACTGTAAAATCAGGAGTTAGGTTTCTGAAAAAGGTTTCGAAAGTCTTTCTGACAGGTTACTGTTCAACTTTTTTGTCATAAAAAAAACTAAATCAATTTTTACTTTACATTTAAAAAGTTTATTAAAAAGAGTTATAATTTGATGCAAGTGCAAAGCTGTTTAGAGTTTTAACCTGATTTATTACATTAAATCAATTGTTACTTTAAATTCAAAAATTTTATTAAAAAGAGTTATAATGTGATGCAAAAGCTGAGCTTATGTTCTTAATTTGTCTGAACTGAAAGTGTTGAGTCTATGATGCATAAGCTGAGCTTGTGTTCTTAATCTATCTGAACTGAAAGTGTTTGAGGCTGTGATGCAAAAGTTGAGCTTGTGTAATTTGTCTGAACTGAAAGTGTTTGAGGTTGTGATGCAAAACCTGAGCTTGTGTTCTTAATATGTCTGAATTGAAAGTGTTGAGGCTATGATGCATAAGCTAAGCCTGTGAGGTTACACATGTGTTTCTTGTGCTTAAAACACTTGTACATCATGCTTTAAAGGTTGTTTAAGTTTAGTGGCAAATTACTCTTGTACATCATGCTTTAAAGCGAGGTCACATAACACAATAGACTGTGATGATGATTGTATTTTGAGGGTACATAGAAGATCCGAGTAGCATCTTGGCGGGGCAATATCCAGGTTGCATAGTTCTCACTCTGCAACCGTGTGTTGCAGCCATGGCTTTACCCATAGTTGTGTCCATCTCTCAATTACATGTCTGAGTCTTCCAACTGTTTTGATAAGCAAATGAGCAGGTGGTGTATCGAAATCAATCAGCTATAGTTTGATGTTTATTGTGATATTTTGCTTACACAACATATATTGAACCGATTTGGAGTTGCTAGGGTTTCAGTATGAAAGCAAAACAGAGAACAAATAGAGTATTTAGTCTGAGTGAAAGAAAGTATATATCCGGAGGGTTCTTCATGTTTGTTTTGCTTTGGAAAAATAGAGTGTGTTTATTGGTCATTTGAATGTGTTTGATTCGATAATAATCAGTTATTTGGGTATTTTGGGTACTTCATGTTTGTTTTGCTTGTGAAAAAACAGAGGGTTCTTCATGATGTTTTGATAAGCAAATGAGCAGGTTATGATGCATAATATGTCTGAACTGGAAGTGTTGAGGCTATGATGCATAAGCTGAGCCTGTGAGGTTATGATGCATAATATGTATTGAAGTCAAGTTGGGTCCAAGGTGAATACTGGAGTACTTTAGAAGTCAATTTGGGTCCAAGGCTTGGAAGAAGGTGGGAGTTGTGGCTTTCGCTACGATATGGAGACTTTGGACGAGTAGAAACAAGAAAGAATTTAATGGCAACAACATTCCGATCGCAAAGTGTACCAGTTTTGTTTTGATAGTCATTATGTATGATTTCAGAAGCTTTGACCATGTTGATATGTGTATTTCAATTTTTTGTATTTATGAACACATATTATATTAAGAAAAAAAGAAAGTTATTTTTGTATTGTGTAATCATCATCTTCTTAGAGTTTTGGCGTGGTTTGATTTCATTCTTTGATGCGCAATGGAAAGAATCTTACTTTCACTTATACTTGTAGCATTCATACACGAAAACTGGCCCGACCTAAGACCAACCCAAAATTCATACAAAGTGGTTTAGTTATATTCTTTTGACTAAATGAATATTTTTTAGTTATACTTGTAGCATTCATACACGAAAACTTACTTTCACTTATACTTATATTCTTTTGACTAAATGAATATTTTTTTTCATGGGTTACATTTAATTTTGTTACATCCCTGTTTGATTTGTTAACCCGTCCTATTCATTTCCACCTTTGATTTATATTTTAACTTTCAGGCTGTAATGAAGGTTCAACCAGAACTAAACGGAAAACTGACAGGTGTCGCCTTTAGACAAAACGTATATTAAATGTAAACTTTCAATACATACAATACAGAGACAAAACGTCATACCAACTTCGTAGACTTGACAGAACTTACAGACTCGATAACAAAAGACCATAACATACAATACAGAGACACACAATTGTGGATCTTTGCTGACGGGTGCACTTCGGAATGTAGCAGATATGAATGAATATAACCCCAGTGGTAGATATGTGATTTTTTAGTGTAGATATTAAGGGTTAGGTTAAGTTTTTTAATATATTGTATTTCAATAGTTATCTAAGTTTTTTAATATGATGGTATAGGGATTGTTCCCAATCTAAGTTTTTTATTATTTAGCCGAGAACCTTATGGCATAGATAGACTAGATCGCTTCTACGAATAAGAAAACTAATAGACGTACTATACAATATATCACGACAGGATTAACAAACTAACAAGAAACAAGTTCCGCATTGTAAATTGTCGCCACCACAAGTCCTGCATTGTATCAAGAGAATATCAATAAACTAAAAAAACGAGTATCGTATTGCAAAGTTTCACCCTTAAAATTACTAACAAGTGTTGTGTTTTCCGTTGTATCGTGAATTTGGTTTTGGTTATGGCTCAAAACCGAACCGCCCCATACATAACCCTAAACTCACCAACCTAAGTGATATGTTTCCCGCCGCATCGCGCGGGTAAACGACTAGTTATTATATATGCTTATTTAAATTTCGACAGATGTTAGCTTGAAACGAAGCAATTTTTCGATTCAATAGAACTCACTGTTCCGTCCAACAGTGTAACAGATGCTTTTCCGTTAACAGCTGATTGCATATTTCCCAGTTCCCACTGCCCCATCGGGAGCCAACACCACACTCGAAGTTGCTGAAACAAAACAAATTTCAGGGGTAGTTTGATAATTTTAGATATATCTTCATAGTAAAAGGCGAGCAAGGCACATGCAGCTTGAGGTACCTCTTTTACGGGGAACGTTTTGTGCATCAAGACGTTGTACATATACTTTTTTTAGGTTGTACATATAGGTGTATATATATACAACCATATATAGAGTTTAATTATGTCTAAATTTAAGGTAAGTGATGCTAGAAAGGTATTAAAAATATATAACAATTATACAAAAATTTTGCATCTCACTCACAAAAAGCAGTACACTTGCTCACAAACCTTCACCTCAGTTCGTCTCATGCTTTATAAAACTAACAACCCTATAAAAAATAAGCTAATCCGTTTTTAATGTATAACAACAAACCTACTAATTGTGTGTGCAGTTACCAATACAAATTATGTGTATAAGGATTACTCCTGCAACTTTATATAACTTTGCTTTTTAGAAGTAACATGACCACATCTTTTCCAGCAACTTTAATCAATAGATAAGATCATCATCCATTTGATGCTCAAAATTACTAAATATAATATGCGAATTATGAACTAAAAAGTTATGAACTTGAACCTTCTTGATGTAATGCCTACATCTAAAGTCTACGAAGGAGACCCAAATCTGTGCAACAAAGAAGCGCAATCAAGCGTATCACCACTAATATGTGTTCACATCCAACATCCGTGTCGTGAAACCAAATAGTCTAACAAAAAAACAAATAGGGTTATAAGGGTTTCAAACCCAAGCGCATCAAGAACCCACAATAAACAGAGGAACAAACATGTCAAAATCTAAATTAAGCATTTTTAAGAGAAATTCAAAGATTTTCCTTTCAAATAACAACTTGGGAATCATACCTACAGTAATATAAAATTCAGATTGATGATTTTGTTCATTGAAATAGATAAAACCCTAAATTGGAATAGTTGCAATGGAAATCAAACAGCCACATAAAGAAATTACTCAAGAAAACACGAACCAACTATAAATTAAATTATTATCAGAAACTTTCCTAAGCAAATCGGAGCTGATGTACTTACAGGAATCGACTCGAAGCATCCTATCGATGAAGTGCAAGATAACCATCGAAACTCAGCTCCACATCCAAACACCCTCCAAACCTAGTGCATGGATCAGATCTGTTGTTTACCTTGTAAATCTGCCACCATATCTGATCGTAGACCATTTAAATTCCTCCGGAAGTCATTAGAGAGTAGATCGGGTCTGGTTTACGCCTTATGGTCGTGTACCTCCACATTAACAACTCCACCAAATGCCACCACCTTTGATCTTGGATTCCATGTGTGAAGAAATCGTATGTTTTGCCTCTGTCGGAGTCATGGCAGGGGTGGCCGGCAGCTATTGGTGGAGCTGTTAAAAATTGGTGTTCATTGCTTTATTGCTTTTTGTAAAAAGAGAAGAAACGTGGCAAAAGGATAAACCTTTAGGCTTACCCTTCATAAAATCCTGCCAAGTTGGTAGAAACGTGGAAAAAGGATAACCCTTTAGGCTTAACCTTCATAAAAGCTTGCCACGCAAATGTGTGGCAAGGTGGTTAAACTATTCATTCACTTGGCTAATTAACATATAGTAATATGACGAGTAATATTCAAATTCGAAAACTTATCTTGTTGATAGCGTACATATAGTTGAAGCATAGATCGATGACACCAGTTTAGGGGTAAGATTAGGCAAGGACGTCTTTGAGGGGGTGCGGGGTGGGTGACAGCACGGGGCCCAAACCCTTCGGAGGCCCAAATCTTTTTAATTTTGTATAGAATTTATGTTGTATAAGCTAGAATATATATATATATATATCTATATATATAAATATATATATATATATAGGGGGGCTGCTAGAATGAGAAGCACCCCGAGTTGTAAGAACCGCGAGAACTACACCCCACGGAGCGCCGTTCGCCATGATTTTTTTTTACAACTAGATGTGTGTATTATAAACACAGCCGTAAAAAATCATTGTGAACGGCGCTCCGTGGGGTGTAGTTTTTTACACCACAAGTTTGGGTGTTTTTAATTTTTTTTCTTTTTTCTTTTTTTTTCACCAAACTTGTGGTTTAAAAAACTACACCCCACGGAGTGCCGTTCGCCATGATTTTTTACGGCTGTGTTTATAATATACATATCTACTTGTAAAAAAAATCATGGCGAACGGCGCTCCGTGGGGTGTAGTTCTCGCGGTTCTTACAACTCGGGGTGGTTCTCATTCTAGCGGACACCTATATATATATATATATATATATATATAGGGGGCCGCTAGAATGAGAACCACCCCGAGTTGTAAGAACCGCGAGAACTACACCCCACGGGTGGGTGTTCACCATGATTATATATATATATATATATATATATATATATATATATATATATATATATATATATATATATAGGGGGCCGCTAGAATGAGAACCACCCCGAGTTGTAAGAACCGCGAGAACTACACCCCACGGGTGGGTGTTCACCATGATTTTTTTTACCAACTAGATGTGTGTATTATAAACACAGCCGTAAAAAAAAATTTAAACGCCGCGGCCGAGAGGGTAGTTTTTTACACCACAAGTTTGGTGAAAAAATAAAGAAAAAAGAAAAAAAATTAAAAACACCAAACTTGTGGTGTAAAAAAATACCCCCTCGGCCGCGGCATTTAAATTTTTTTTTTACGGCTGTGTTTATAATACACACATCTAGTTGTAAAAAAAATCATGGTGAACGCCCACCCGTGGGGTGTAGTTCTCGCGGTTCTTACAACTCGAGGTGGTTCTCATTCTAGCAGCCCCCTATATATATATATATAGGGGAGGGTTTAAATGAGAACGCTAAATATTTGTGAGAACCGTAAGAACAAATGAAAAAACCATGAGAACTTGGTTAAAAACAATTCAAATTCAAAATTTTTTTCTACACTTATCATTATTATTCGAATACAATGTTAGAAATTCAATTTACACGTTTAAATTTACGTGAATTCATAAATAAAGAAAATTTACACATGTGTAAGTTTGCCATTTACACATGTGTAAATCTGCTATATTTACACATGTGTAAAAAATCTAAAAAGAATGATTTTGAAATGAGAAATGAATTATTTGATGTTATAAATTCTTGTTTTGATGTTGTATCTTAATTACAATGAGGTTTGTATAAAAAAATTGGTTTTGATTGTTTTTTCATTCGTTCTCACGGTTCTCGCAATATTTAGCGTTCTCAAGATAACCCTCCCCTATATATATATATATATATATATATATATATATATATATATATATATATATATACTAAATCGAAAGATGACACAAACAAATTCTTGTCGGGGTGGTTATTGCCTTACTTAGATAACAAGGAGACGTGAGTTCTAATCCTAGCGTCTCCAAATTCTCTATTTAAGCTTCATTTTTTAGTTTTTTTAGCTGTATATGACATTTAATGCCTAATTTTGTCAACTGCATCTTTTCCTTTAATAAATAAATTACTAACTACGCTTAGGGGCTGTTTGGCAACATCTGAATGGTTAAGTGCTGAACCAGTAAGAGGTCTGAACCATTAAATATTGAACCAGTAAGAGGTCTGAACCATTAAGAGCCTATATAATGCTAACCGTTCAGAGACAAATGTCTGACCAATTCAGATTAGAGGTCTTAACCATTCAGACTCTGTATAAATCTTAACCATTCAGAGGCAAACGTCTGAACTATTCAGACATCTGCTCGTGAAACAAACAGTCTTAACTCTTAACCATTAAGTACATTAAGAGCCTCATTAAGAGGTAAACAAATAGCCTCTTAGCTAATATATAGAATTGCGCTAAAATAAGAACCACCTCGAGTTGTAAGAACCGCGAGAACTTTTTGATCCGGGCCTTGGTGGACCAAATTTTTTTTTCAGAAACGTAGATGCATGTATAAAAACAACATTTGTAAAAAAAAAAATTCAAAAAAAAAATGTTGTGAGTGTAGTTTTGAGCAACACAAGTTTGTGTTTACAGGACCCGTAAATTTTCCGACCAGATTTACGGGTCCCGTAAACACAAACTTGTGGCGCTCAAAACTACACACACGACATTTTTTTTTTGAATTTTTTTTTTACAAATGGTGTTTATATACATGCATCTACGTCCATGAAAAAAAAATTTGGTCCACCGCGCCCCCTACGGTGTAGTTCTCATGGTTCTTACAACTCGAAGTGGTTCTCATTTTAGCATTCCCCTATATATATATATATATATATATATATAGGGAGAAGATCATGCGAGAACCACCTCTTATTGTGAGAACCGCGAGAACCAATGTGAACACACCAAAAATGCCTAAAAATAGCTAAAAATCACACAAAATTTTTTTTTTTTATTTTTTTAATATTTTTTAGGTTAAAATCGCTACTTTTCGAAGCAAAAAAAAATTTATTATTTTTTTATTTTAAAAAAAAAAATTTGCTTCGAAAAGTAGCGATTTTAACCTAAAAAATATTAAAAAAATCAAAAAAAAAAATTTTAGATTTTTTTAGATTTTTTTTAGATTTTTTTAGGTTTTTTGGGGGTTTAGTTTTTAGCATTTTAGCTTGGGTGGGGGGGTGGAGGTTAGGTTTTTTTAGGTTTTTTTTAGGTTATTTTAGCTTGGGGGGGGGGGGGGTTTAGGTTTTTTAGGGGGGGGGGTGGGGGTTAGGTTTTTTTAGGTTTTTTTTAAGTTTTTTTAGCTATTTTAGGTTGTGTTCACATTGGTTCTCAAGGTTCTCACAATAAGGGTGGTTCTCGCATGAGCCCCTCCCTATATATATATATATATATATATAGTGGAGAGTTCAAATGAGAAGAATTTTTTTGTAAGAAGAAAAAAGAATAAGTTTCAACCAATAAGAGTGCTTCATTTAATATTTGCATTTAATTTTAATATAAGGGTATATTGGTAAACTTACATAAATCATTAATTTGTAATCTTCCCATTTAATAACTAACTAAATTAAATTTGTAACTCCTTTTTAAAATATATATTTTCCCAACTAAAAAAAAACAACTTAATTTAAAATGTAGAATAAATTACTATTTGTGTAGGATAAATTATAAGTTGTGTAGGATATATTTCGAGGTGTGTAGGATAAATTTTGACTTTGTAGGATAAAATTCTATAATGTGTAGGATATATGTGGGAAAATTTTGATATGTGTAGGTTTTGTAGATTATATGTAGGATAATTAATAATTAGTTGACTAATTAATTAAAGAGAGAAAAAATAATGATATGAGTCATAAATGAAATAGTATTTTACTAATATGCCCTTTCTTCTTTTTCTTCTCACATTAAATTTCTTCTCTAATGAACCTTCCCCTATATATATATATATATATATATATATATATACAAACACAACACCTATATATATGGAGTATGGGAAATGATTGTGTGAGAAACACTAATCTAGTTGAGAAACTCGATAAGCATTCTGGATCACACATTCGGTTAAATGAAAATACAAAAAAAATATTATTATTAGAAAAAACGAAGCTTTTCTGTCGGGTTTTTTTTTTGGGATATATACATATATGTATAGTTGATAATAAAAATTTGTATATTCTCAATCTTTAACTATACATATATGTATATACATGTTTAAAAGTGAAATATAAGTATTGTACATCAATGTTTGATATTGTACGTATGTGTATAAATGATTGTACATATATGATATATGTATATAAAGGAAGATTATGGTTCTAAATATCATTTTTCTAGTGTATATGTGTGGAAAATGCGTGTTTAAAGTTGAAAAATAAGTATGATACATATAAGTTTCATATTATACACATATATATAGTTTAAGAATTAATAATATGCATATATGTATATGTATTATAAAAACCCTTAAAACATACGATTAGAAGTAAATAAAAAAAAATAAAAAAATATTGGCTTAGAAAAAATGTGTGATCCAAAAAAGAAAAAAAATTGGCTTAGAAAAAATGTGTGATCCAAAATATTTCTCAAGTTTCTTAATTAGCAAGTGTTTTCTCTCAGCATCTCTACACTGTGGAGTATATATATGTGTGTATTAAAGATCATGTACAAAGGGCCCAAAGTGTGAGAAGTGTGAGAAATATTGTGGAGATGACATGTGTCCTCAATCTAAAGTAATTCAAAAGGGTAAACATGTAATTTTCTCATTGATTCAGTTAATTGATAACCTTCCATAACCGCCACCAGTTATTATAGGAATACCAATTAATTGATAACCTTCCATAACCGCCATCATTCATCAATTATAATTTCTGAATATCACAGAATGAAGGTTTTATAGAGTGTTATATAGTGATGGATGCAAAATGAAGGTTTTTATACAATATTATAGTGTTATATAGTGTTATAGTGTTATATTTTTTTGTAGCAGTTTTATGATGGATGTATAGTGTTATATGGTGTTGTATAGTGTTACATAGTATTATAATTTTCTGATAGCAGTTACATGTGTCCGGATTCCTAGAATAAGGATGAACAAGGATCGCTGGAATTTAGAAGATGTTACCTTATTTGAAACATATAAAAAGACACTATTACCCGTACAATTTTCAAATCAGTCCAAATAATTAAAACACAATTTACAATTTGGCCTTTGTTAATCTCAATCATTAGATCAAAGATCTAGTAGTTTAAAACACTTATTACACTTCTCACACTTTAGACCCTTTTTACACTATCCCTACCATATATTTATATGTGTGTCTATAAAGAGGTGTAAAATTTTGAAAAAGAAAATAAAAATGGAAAATTACATTTTTACCCCTCATTTAATAATCAAATTTAATGAATGTTAACCTTTTGGATTAAACTAACATGTTTCAAGAATATCTGACACATAAATGATAAAAATTTGAAATTTGGTCCAGACAACATAATTAGACAAACTACATAAACGAAAATGATAACTAACTCGATAATTAATTGTTTTTCTAAACCACTATCGTATAATATTACTTGTTTTTGAAAGAGAAAAAAGTTTTCTTATGAGATGTGATTCGTTAAAAGCTCATGTTACTCGACAGAAACTTTTTAGTTGCTTTAATATAAAGGTAATTAGTTGCTTTAATATAAAGGTAATACATGTTATTCCACTAATTGACCCAGTCTTTCCATTTTCAGTTTCATGATTCATCCACCAAATTTATAAGCTATAATTTAATTGTTTTAAGAAACATTTTGGGTTTAGCTACAAAAACAGGCCCATTATGTTTTTAGATTATATAGTAGCGGCCCGAAACATCAGGCTCATCTTTGATTTTGGTGATGATGTTATATACGGGAGATTTAGGGAATATAATAAATAACTAGTATTTTACACTCGCGCAACACGTGCGGGAGGCTGGGCTATTAAGGTATCGATGCTTGATAACTTTATAAACTTAGTAAAGTACAAAGTAGTAAAATTCTGGGGTGTAAATGAAAATTCACTAAGCGATAAAGCACTAAAATGTTGTTTGACAACTTCTGAATGGTTAAGTGCTCAACCAGTAAGAGGTCTAAAGCATTAAGTGCTGAACCAGTAAGATGTCTGAACCATTAGCAGCCAGTATAGTGCTCAACCGTTTAGAGCCAAATATCTGACCAATTCATATTAGAGGTATTAATTATTCAGACTCAGTATAATGCTTAACCATTTAGAGGAAAATGTTTGAACCATTTAGACATCTGCTCGCGAAACAAACAGTCTGAACCATTAAGTATTGAACCAGTAATAGGTCTGAGTCATTAAGAGCCCATTAAGAGGTAAGCAAATAACACCTAAATGACAAAGAAGTAAAGTACGCAGGTCGCGGGGTATAGACGAAAGTTGAGTAAATGACAAAGCATAAATAACAAATCATTAAAATACATGGGTTACAAGTGTAACAAACGCACTAAAAGAGGGGGGAAAAGCACTATTCACGATTTGGATTTCGTATATACAGTAATTAGTAGATGCCCCGTTCGCGTTGCGGGGCGATAGCCGAATAATGAGCGAGTGTTAGGCAGCTCATTGACACGAAAACCAATTAAATCGAGTCAACCAATTAAAACAAAACATTTCTAAAACAATGACAATATTGTAATTTTTAACTAAGGAAAAGTTGTATTTTTTTTACTAGGGTAAACTCGTAATTTGCCAAAAGTTAAAGTGATGGTAGTAAATTTGAATCAGGGGTAAAATTGTAAATTTTCACATGGGCAAATTCGTAATTTTGAACTTAGGGTAACAGCGTAATATAAATTTAAACTAAGGGCACAATCGTAATTTTAAGCTGGAGTCAAAACCACAATTTTGTTTTGAACCGAGGGCAAAATCGTAATTTTGAGTTGGGGGGCAAAAGCATAATTTTATTTTGAAATGGGGAAAAACGTAATTTTAAACTGAGAGCGAAATTATAATTTTTTAAACGTGGAAACATCACAGTTTTGAACAGAGGACAAGATCGTAATTTTTAGCTGGGGGCAAAACAAAATTTTATTTTGAACTAGGGGCGAAAAGGTAATTCTGAGCTAAGGGCAAAACCACAATTTTATTTTGAATCGAGGGAAAAATCGTAATTTTTAGCTGGGGACAAAAGCGTAATTTATTTTAAGCTGGGGGGAATCGTAATTTTAAAGAGGGGCAAAAACGTAATTTAAAATGGATATCAAATAATAAACTGGTTGGTCCAATGGGGGAGTGCCAGTGAAAATCGTAATTTTGAATTGAGGGCAAAATCGTAATTCTGATATGAGGACAAAAATGTAATTTTATTTTGAGCTGGTGGCAAAACGATAATTTTCAAATAGGAAAAAAAAATAATAAACAGTTGGTCAAATGGGGGAGTGTCAGTGAAAATCGTAATTTTGAATTGAGGGCAAAATCGTAATTCTGATATGGGGACAAAAACGTAATTTTATTTTGAGCTGGTGGCAAAACGATAATTTTCAAATAGAAAAAAAAATAATAAACAGTTGGTCAAATGGGGGAGTATCTTGACACTATTCCCCCATCTTGAAAATGTATGTATGTAAATAATTGCACAATCAAAGGAAAAAAGTATATAGTTTACTTTTTCAAAAAGCTTAAGAAAGAACACTATATAAATGGAGAAAAATGCTCGGATAGTCCCTGTGGTTTCGTATTTTTTCACCTATAGTCCCCAACTTTCTAAAATTACCTGAATAGTCCCCAAGTTTTCAATTTTTGTTCCCGGATAGTCCCTGTGCCTAACATCAGTTAGTTTTCTCAGTTAAAAGGGTGTGAAATGACAAAAATACCCTTTCCTTAAAAGGCCAAACCATAGGGACTATCCGGGCATCTTCTTCATTTTTATTTATAAAACCCCACCACCACACTTCATCTTCAACCTCCATCCACCATCACCCTCCTCCACCCTCCACCATCACCGCCACAGTCACTCTCCATCTCTCGTTCCCCTTTCATCTTCCATACCAGAACAACATCAGCCACACACCCCCAGATTCCATACCATGGAATTCCAGTTGACCCTTTTTTGGTTCATGCAGATTCCATGGAACATAAGTTTGAATGGCATTCAAACCCAAAGCCTTGGCTCTTAATAGCCTATCTTCCCAATACTGTACCAAAAGAAACAGTAAATTGGAAAACATGGTTGTACATAATTTACAAATCAAAGATAAAAAATGTGTGTAGCTGCTAAATTGATATCAATCGACACATAAACAGTAAAATCAAAACACCTCATAAGTAGAATCTAATATAAAATTCTATCCTATCCTAGAACATGTCCACAGAAAGAAAGAAAGGTGTAAATCTTGCTCCTCTTTCCCTCCCTCTACAGTAATATTGTACCTCAGAAAGAGTACGGAAATAATGCAAGTCCCCACCGATGATTCGAAACGGCTGTCCATCTTTCCAGAACATATCATTTGCAATTCCAAATTTAAGAGCATTAACAACCACCTGTCGAATTTGGGAGAAAATCAGATATGAAAAGGATTATTATTAGGGTTTAAAAAACTCACTTGATGTTTAGGGAATTGGGGAGAGGAGCGAAAACAGTGGAGAAAACAAAGAGAAGAAGAAGAACCATGATCGTTGTCGTCTTGCCGTTGACTCGATCAACTCACTCTCTCTCTTTATATTCAAAGTCACGTACCATGTGTTTCGATTGCTTTTAATAAAGGGGGTGTGTGGCTGATGTTGTTCTGGTATGGAAGATGAAAGGGGAACGAGAGATGGAGAGTGACTGTGACGGTGATGGTGGAGGGTGGAGGAAGGTGATGGTGGTTGGAGGTTGAAGATGAAGTGTGGTGGTGGGGTTTTTCTCTAAAAATGTAGAAGATGTCCGGATAGTCCTTGTGGTTTGGCCTTTTAAAGGAAAGGGTAAATTGGTCATTTCACACTCATTTAACAGAGAAAACAAACTGAAGTTAGACCCAGGGACTATCCGGGAACAAAAAATGAAAAGTTGGGGACTATTCAGGTAGTTTTAGAAAGTTGGGGACTATAGGTGAAAAAATGCGAAACCACAGGGACTATCCGGGCATTTTTCTCATATAAATGTAATGCTTGTTCTTTTTTACTTATTTTTCTAAAATTTTGAAAAATAAAAATATGAACAAATTAATTTGGTTGTTTGTACATGCATATAACCTATACATGTAAAAAAAGAGCTTTTTGTGGCATTAAATAGTTAAAATTAGAACACATGAACATATTAGTTTGATGATTTTATGATACACATGTGATGTGTATAGTAGCACAAATTTAAAATATATATATATAACCACTGATAAAAAATATAACAATAATTAGATTTGTTTTTTTATGTCTAGTAATAATTTATTGATGACGTAAACAAATGATTAATTCTAACATATATCTATACTATATATAAAAAGTTAGAATGTTTATGAAACAATGCACGACTTTTTTTTAATTTCACTCACTTGATCTTAACTATTGATTAATATATAGATAATTAAGATTACTTCCTAACTTTTCTAACTAAATAAACTTACTAGTATATCGTGACAAAAAGAATTGGCTTATATTAAGATTAATAAATATATAGGTTTAGAGAACCACTACCATGATTAAATATGATACATAATAATTAACAGTGGCGGCTATGATGGTGTGCGGGGAGGACCTCCGCACAAGACCCGTAATTTCGAGAGGCACGCGATTTAAAAAAAATCCGATATATATATATATAGGGGACCGCTAGAATGAGAACCACCTCGAGTTGTAAGAACCGCGAGAACTACACCCCACGGAGGGGCGTTCGCCGCGATTTTTTTTTTACAAGTAGATGTGTGCATTATAAACACGGCCGTAAAAAATCACGGAGAACGCCCCTCCGTGGGGTGTAGTTTTTTACACCTCAAGTTTGGTGTTTTTTAATTTTTTTTTCTTTTTTCTTTTTTTTTCACCAAACTTGAGGTGTAAAAAACTACACCCCACGGAGGGGCGTTCGCCGTGATTTTTTACGGCCGTGTTTATAATGCACACATCTACTTGTAAAAAAAAATCGCGGCGAACGCCCCTCCGTGGGGTGTAGTTCTCGCGGTTCTTACAACTCGAGGTGGTTCTCATTCTAGCGGCTCCCTATATATATATATATATATATATATATATATATATATATAGGGCAAGGTTCATGCGAGAACCACCCTTATTGTGAGAACCGCGAGAACCAATGTGAACACAAAATAAAATCTAAAAAAAATCAAAAAAAGCACTCAAAAATTTTTTTATTTTTTTTAATATTTTTCCTAAAAATTTCGCTATATTTAGTCACCATAAAAAAAACGTTTTTCTTTTCGGTTAACAGTGATCCATGCACATGTGCATATGTATCATTACTTCGACAAATTCGGTAATACGTTATCAGGAATAGACAATTGCACTTTAATTTACAATACCATTCATAATACACTACTTTTTACATTACCAATATTCAAAATGCACATGTGCATCATTAGGTATAACCATATGATATAACGTGTTTTGGTACAAAAAGTTTGTGATTTTGAATGGAGAAGTAGGCCCATATACATGTTTTTTGGTTAGTTATATCTAGTGGTTGATGGTTTGGTTATAGTTGTCAATTTATGATGTAATATGTTGATTGGATGGTATAAATGGTGTTTAGATACATGTAATAAAGTGAAAATATTGGTAATGGTATTGTATTATGGATGGTAGGAGGTAATGGTATTGTATTATGGATGGTAGGAGGTAATGGTAGTGTATTATGGATGGTATGATAGATGAAAGGGAAAGTGTATTCAAAGTAGTGTACCAAAACACCTTATTTCATGTTGATGCATATAGATGCACATGTGCATTTCTAATATTGGTAATGTAAAAAGTATTGTATTACATATGGTAGTGTAAATGAAAGTGTAATTATCTAATAGTTGTAATGAATTACGGAATTTGTCAAAGAAATGACAAAAATGCACATGTGCATGTTTGTGTATTATGGATGGAATGATAGATGAAAGAGAAATTAGTGTACCGAAACACCGTATTTGATGTTGATACATATAGATACACATGTGCATTTCTAATATTGTTAACGTAAAAAGTAGTGTCTGATCTTGCAGTGGTGGGAAGAACTGTCGACCTAGAAACCCTGGTCGACTTCGACAGACTCATGAGGATTGCAAAAGTTGCTTTCCGCTAGGATCCAGTATCTGGGTGGTCTATCCATTTTGGTGTCGTTTTCCCGTCCGGAGGAGGCTCTCTCGTTTCTTGATTCCAAGCCTGTTTGGGGTCCGTGGTTCTCGAAGCTGGAGTTATGGAAAGGCCAGACGCTGGGTTTTGAAAGGGTGGCCTGGCTAAAATTGACGGGCATTCCCCTCCATCTGTTGGATCCAGAGACTCTGGGTTTGATCGGTGAAAAGTTTGGGAAAATCCTCCATGTCCCGAAATTCTTGGAGGAAGATAGTAACTTGGCCGTTGTTAGAGTGGGAGTTCTTGCAGGGGACGCTAATAGAATCAATGAGGTCGTTTCGTTGAAGTGGAAGAATCGATCATTCAGAATTTGGGTGGAGGAAGAACTAGACGACTGGAAGCCGGATTGTCTCGGTGTGCCGTTTAGTTCCTCTTCGGAGGATTTCCAGTCTATGAGCTCCCCGCCGGAAGATGTTGCTCCGGTGACCGGAGACGGGGGATCAGAAACGTCAAGGGAGGAAGATGAAGCGGTGGGGGATATTCAAGAGCCGGGGGGCGGCGGGACCATTCCCCATGTATCGGACGTGAGCATGCATGAGGTGAGAGAAAATGTGGGCAGTAATATTGAAGGTAATAATGAGGAAGGTTATCCTAGGATTATTCAAGGGACTCCGACAGTGGCAGTTAATGCTAATCCCAATGTGGTGGATTGTGGGGGTGTGGGTCCAGCTTCTTTTGGAGATCCGATTTTTTTAATGGGTAAAGGTGACAAGGGGGCCCATAGGAAAGGTGGGATTAGGCCCATCTCCAGGAAAGCCAAAGCCCATTTCGTGCCTGGTCTCTCTCCCGTAGAATCGAGGCCCAAGAAAAGATCCCGATGGGACATAGAGGACCCCGCTCCTGGCTTCGGTTTTGTGGGTTTCACAGATCCTCATAATAATGGTGGGCAGTCAGTGAACCCCATACCTGCTCCCGAGGTCGAAGTCGCCTTCTCAAGTCCGAGGGCCGAGCTAGTTCACTCAGGGGTAAATGGGGCAGCGGAACCGGAGGTCCTGTCCAGCTGCAATGCTAATCAGTCTCCGGGTCTGGTAGGGCAGGGATCCCAGCTGGAAGAGGAGGTCGAGAAGACGGTGTCGGTTGGCGCTAAGCTTGGTATGGATCTGAGGAATTATGCTAATTTGGTCAGGGATTCTCTCGTTAATTCAGGTATTAATGAAGTTCAAGTATGAATTTTTTATCGGTGAATGTTAGAGGTCTGGGGGGTGATGTCAAGTCTAGATGGATTTCTAAGCTTAGGAAGGATCATGGCGTTAATTTTTTGGCTATCCAAGAGTCCAAACATGGTAATGTCTCGCGTGTTTTGGCCAGTAAGTTTTGGGGTAATGGTTCCTTTGGGATGGAGGCGGTGGATTCCACAGGTCTCTCTGGGGGTTTGTTATGTCTTTGGGATGACTGTCTGTTCCAGGTTTCGGAGGTGTCAAAAAACAGAAACTTTATCTTTTTGAGGGGTAGAGTCAGTGGGTGTAACTCGGTGTTGAATGTTCTGAATGTTTATGCGCCCCAAGGTATCCAGGAAAAAAAGAACTTATGGGAGGCTCTGAATCAGATTATCTCAAGTCACGATGGTTATTGGGTGGTGGGGGGGGGATTTTAATTCTGTGCGGTTTAGGGAGGAAAGGAAAAATTGTTCCTTCAAACCGGTGTGTGCCGGTAACTTCAATTCGTTCATCTTCGAATCTGGATTGTTGGAATTCAACATGAAAGGTAGGAGGTTCACTTGGCATTCAGAAAACGGGAGGAAAGCTAGTAAGATTGACAGGTTCCTGGTCAACTCGGAGTTCTTCAACGCTTGGCCTGAAGCGTGTTTCTAGGCTCTGCCTTGTAGGTGGTCGGACCATTGCCCTATTATCCTCTCCACAAAGCCGATTAATTTTGGGGCTCGGCCTTTTCGAGTTTTTAATTCGTGGTTGGATAAAGAAGGTTTCAAAGAAGTTGTAGTGAATGCTTGTGCTGAGTTTGTTGATGATGGGTGGCCTCCGGACGTTTATTTGGTTCATAAACTCAGATTCATTCGTGACAAAATTAGAGTTTGGAGAGACCTAATGCTTAAAAGAGAAAGGGAAAGAGTGGGGTCTGCAAACGAGGAAATTGACGAGCTTGAAGAAGCGTTGGAGTCTAGGGTTTTATCGGAGGAGGAGGAGTGGATCCTAGCAGAAAATAGAAGAATTTTAAACGAGGTTGAGTTTGCTAAAAGTATGGACCTCAAACAGCGGTCTCGGGTTAGATGGGCTAAAGACGGGGATGAGAATTCTAAATTCTTCCACTCTCAAGTTAATTCGAGGAAAGCTAGTAACACAATTCATGGGCTTTATGTTGGAGGGTCTTGGGTGTCCAAACTGTCGCTAGTCAAAAAGGAGGTGTTCAACTTCTTTAAAGCTAGGCTTACGGAGGAGGTCGAGGATCGGCCGAGTCTTGTTTGCCCCAACCTGAAAAGAATTTCAGACGAGGATGTATCCTGGTTAGAGGCCCGATTCTCCATGGAGGAAATTAAGTCTGCCGTTTTTGACTGCGGGAGCGATCGTGCTCCTGGTCCTGATGGTTTCAATTTCAGGTTTTTCAAATTTTTCTGGGAGATTTTCAAGGAAGACTTTGGGAGACTAATGTCGTATTTTTGGGAAACGGGGAGGATTAATGAGGGGTGCGGCTCGTCTTTTATCACCCTCGTTCCGAAAGTGAGGGACCCGACGGGGCTCGGTGACTATCGACCTATTAGCTTGGTTGGGGTAGTGAATAAAGTTGTGTCCAAAGTTCTCGCTAACAGGCTCAAGAAGGTGTTGGGATCGGTAATCTCCGACCCCCAGTCGGCTTTTTTGAAAGGCAGGAATATTCTTGACGGGGTCTTAATCATCAATGAGGTGTGCTCCTGGTTGAAGAAGTGCAAGAAAAAGGCGTTCCTTTTCAAAATCGATTTTGAGAAAGCATACGACAATATTCATTGGAAGTTCGTTGTGGATGTGTGTCGTCAGATGGGGTTTGGATCAAAGTGGTGCAACTGGATTATGGGAATCTTATCTTCAGCCCGTGCGTCGGCTCTTGTTAACGGTGCTCCTACTTTCGAGTTTAAATGTTCTAAGGGTATGAGGCAAGGGGACCCTATCTCCCCTTTTTTGTTTGTCATCGTCATGGAGGCATTATCGTGCATGATTAGTAAAGCTGAGGAGGTTGGTTTGTTTACCGGGATCAAGCTTCCTTTTGATGGTCCGTGTCTCTCTCATCTATTATTCGCGGATGACGCTCTCATTGTTGGTGAATGGTCTCAAGGGAATGCGGTTAACATCGTTAGAATCCTGAGATGTTTCTATGCTTGTTCGGGGCTGAGAATAAATTTGGGCAAATCCAACCTCGTTGGGATCGGAGTGGGCGAAGCGGAGTTAAAAGCTTTGGCAGATGTGGTTAGTTGCTCCTCGGATTCCCTCCCTTTCAAGTACCTAGGGCTTAAAGTAGGGGCGAATATGAACCGTATCGCAAATTGGAGACCGGTTTATGACATCTTCGAGGCTAGGCTCGCTCTTTGGAAATCCTCTTTGTTGTCTCTTGGTGGTAGAGTTACGCTCATCCGTTCGGTGCTCGAGAGTCTCCCGTCTTATTACTTCTCTATTTATAAGGCCCCGGTCAAGGTTATATCGGATTTGGAAAAGATTATTAAGAAATTTCTTTGGGGTGGGTCGGGAGAGGCAAATAAAATCCACTGGGTAGCTTGGGATAGGGTGGCGTCTCCAAAAAATGTCGGAGGTTTGGGCATTTGTAAGTTGTCTCTTATTAACCGTTCTTTGTTAAGTAAATGGGGATCGAGGTACAAGACGGAAAATAAGAGTCTGTGGGTGAGGACGGTGGATGCTATACATTCTAGTGGTTCGGGCTGGATCTTTCTTCCGGTCAAAAAAGCGATCTCGGGAGTGTGGCACAATATTACGGACGTGTTCAGCAAGACTTTGCCGGGCAATCGGAGCTTTCCTAGTCTTTTTCGGGGGGTAGTGGGGTGCGGGGATCGTATTCTTTTTTGGCTGGACCCATGGTTGTCGGATGTCCCTCTTTGCGTCCTCTTCCCGAATCTGTTTTCGCTCGAGGTTGTGAAAGACTGTAAGGTGAAGGACAGGATTGATGGGGTCTGGCTTTGGAAGCACGATCCGGAACCGGGTGTCGAATTCTCGGAGCTTATTTCTCTTCAATCGGCCATGTCTTCAGTCTCGTTGAATGGTTCGGCGGACAGGTGGAAGTGGCTCGGTAGTCATTCGGGTCTTTTTTCCGTTGGGGCGGCCAAGGCGGCCTTATCGGGCTCGATTGTGGCCGACAACGTTTTCGTTGTGGACTGGTGCAAATGGGTGCCAAGGAAGTGCAATTTACTCGTGTGGAGAGCCGAAATGAACAGGATTCCATCTTTGGATAATTTAGCCAGGAGGGGGGTTCCCGTTGTGGATGGGTTATGTCCGTTGTGTAGAGACGAGGCCGAGTCGGTGGAGCATCTTTTTACTTCATGCTTCTTTTCTGTGATTTTGTGGCAGAAGATTAGTCAATGGTGCAAGATTCCCCCGATTTTTGCCTTTTCTTTTAGAGATTTGCTCGAGATTCACAAAGCAAGTTATATCGATGCTTCTAAGAGGTCGGTTATTCAGGGTATCTTAATCGTCTCGTGTTGGTGTTTGTGGCAAGCTACAAATAAAGTCGTCTTTTCGAATTGCGAAGCTAAAGTGGAGAAGGTATTTAGCGAAGTTAAATCGTTGGGTTTTTTATGGTATAGGCATAGGTCGAGAAACAATCATACCTCATGGTTGGATTGGTGTAATTTTCCTTTGTTGTAATCTTGTTTTGGGTCCCTGCTCGGTTTTCGGGCTTTGGGTGTCGTTTATTGAAATAAGCCTTTCAAAAAAAAAAAAAAAACGTAAAAAGTAGTGTATTACACGTGGTAGTGTAAATGAAAGTGCAATTGTCTAATATTTGTAATGAATTACGGAATTTGTCAAAGAAAAGATACAAATGCACATGTGCATGGATAACTGTGACTCGGAAGTTTTTTTTTTTTTTTGAAAATTTTTTTTATTTTTTTATTGTAAACTAAATATAGCGAATTTTACAAAGAAAATATTAAAAAAATAAAAAAAAAATTGGGTGTTTTTTAGATTTTTTTAGGTATTACTATTTGTGTTCACACTGGTTCTCGCGGTTCTCGCAATAAAGGGTGGTTCCTAACGGATCTTTGTCCTATATATATAGGGAGAGGTTAACATACAAAAGTCTTTATCCTACTTCACGTACGCGACGCGCTCAACCATCAGATCTGGGCAATAATCACGCATGGGAGCCCTAATAACGCATGGGAGCAGTTTTTGGGTGATAATCACGCATGGAAGGTGATAATCACGCACGTTATAATAGTGAAAAAAATAATTATGCACGTTATAAATTCTGTCGCGTATGTTAATGTAGGTTAAGCCATTTTGTACATTATACTTTCTCTCTCTCGCTCTCTCTCTCTCTCTCTCTCTCTATATATATATATATATATATATATATATATATATATATATATATATATTATTTTTAAATAGTAACACATACCAATTACAATATGGCCCATTTACAAATCATTTTATGGTTTAGTTTTAGCCCACTTGGCATTAGGTTTATTGGGCTCAATACTAATTTGATTTTTTTTTTAAATTAATTAATAAAACATTACTGAAGGTCACATTTTTTCGAGTTCAAACATGGTACGTGAATTTTCATAGACGCCTCTGATAATTAGTAATTCTTTAATAAATTTTAATCAATTGGGAGTCATCCAATAAGATAAGAAGTGGGAAACAATTAAATATTCAAGAAAAAACCACTTTGATAAATAGTTTTTTAGCAACACTAGTTTGGTAAATAATTTATCAACCAACACTACTTTGGGAAAAAAAAAACTCAACGATGCACCTTGAGAATAGTGGTCCTTGTATGCTGCATAAACAAGAAATTGGTGAATTGAGATTTAATGGGTTTATGTTAAAATCTAAACTGTGATGTCTCCAAGCTTAGAAACATTACAAATGATATTTTTGTAAATAATTGAAATGCATTAATCATGATTACATAGCCAAATTCAAAAGTTGGTTATGTGTTCTTGGTGATCTTGTCCTAATTTGACCCAAAACTGGAATTTTAAGCAAAAGTGTGCTTTAACATCATTAATTGATTAAAATTGTTCTAAATCATTATTAGAATGAGTAGAAAGAATTCTGATATGAGGTTAAAAGATCAAAAGTATGGTTTTTGGAGAACATGATGTTTTAAGCAATGTAACTTAAAATGTCAAATTGTGTTTGAGCTAGTTTAATAACTAATGTAGGTTTTAAATGATCAATTGTACATATTCAAATGTATTTGAAGTGTTGAGTGTGTAATTAGAAGTGATCAAGTATGAATTAGCAAGTTTTGCACATAACAGGTTGTTTGTTTGAACATGTCAAGAAGTCTAAATACCATATTAAATGTCTAAAAATGGTCAAACAAATTCCAAGTACTAATATGATTGAAGAAAATCGTTAAATAGTCAATATGTTATTTAGTTGACTATTACGCTTAAAACATGCATTTTACATAAGAAACGTTGTTGACCTCATGAAGTGAACACGAAGACGATAGAAACTTATAAATTGGGGACTTAAAACTAATGTGAGTACATTCAATACATACGATAGAAAGGTATACATGTAAATATGATTTTCTTCAAGTTATGTAAAATGTTGGCTAAATGTATCATTAGTAATTTAGTAGACCTGTATTGAGTAAAAGTAGAGATATGAAATATCCAATTTAGCAAGGAAATGACACATTCAATAAAAATATCAGGTGTGTGATACATTTAGCATAACACTTTGTAAATTGTGTGAATAAATTGTGAAAATGGCATACACCATTACAATTATATGATTTTTTTTAACATGGGTGGGGGTACCTTTACCATAACCCTTTGTAAACTGTGTTAATAAATTGTGAAAATAGCATACATCATTATAATTAAATATTTTTTTAAACAGAAATATAATATCATTAGAATACCAAATTATAAGAAATCTATTATCTTAATTTGATATTCTTTAGTACAATATTTTTTTTTTAAAAAGAAATCTAATATGATTAAAAATGCACATAATTATAAGAAATGGTTCCAAGAGAAATGAACCATGAGAAAAGAGATAAAATGAAAGTAAATTTGAATGTTGAAAGACTTTCAAAACCATATTTAACTTCAACAGAATTTGGGGAGCATGAAACTCAAATTAAGATCTTTGTGTCTCAAATGATTAATGACATACATATATGAAAGGAGCTATTGTGAATATTGTAATCATGTGATGTATCAAAGTGTTGATAAATTGAGAAAAGTTATGTTAAATTAAGAAAGTTGGATAAATTGCCAATACAAGAGAATTGTCGATGTTATTTTCGCATAACCATACGCCACCCAGCGTAAGCATACACCGGGCTAGAGCCATCCCCTGCCCGATGGGTGCTACGCCCTTTTTGGCTATTTAGAACCGTAGCCACACATCGATTGAGTTTGCTGGTGAGTTTTGCATTTAAATACAACTTTTAATGTGCTCCCACATAGTATTGTTAATGTGTTTATTAAATGTATGCATTCAAGTAAAAAGGGTGTTTATTAAATGTATGCATTCAAGTAAAAAGGATGGAAGTTGATGACAGTCTCTGGATGGGAAACCTCCAACTAAATTTTGAGTTAAACCGGTTTAAGTGCTACCCTACTTTTGAATGCAAATAATGTTTGTACAAACCTCAACCACTAGTTTTATAAATCCTTAATGTCACTCACCATGTGACAAATTTCAAAAAAAAATCTACAATTATATTTTGTAAACTGTTACAAAAATACGAGCGTTAAATAAACTGAGTAATAAAAACACGCGAATTTCGTGTTAGATGGCTAAAAAACAGAAAAGGGAGGTGGTGGCCTAAGGAATGGAAGGTGATGGCTCAAAAAAGGGACAAAGAGGTGATGTTACACAAACAGAACACAAAAACAAGAAAACTTTTGGTTCAAAATTCAAAAGAATAGCAAAAACAAAACTATCAAAAGAAAGTGCTTAAACCTCTCATCTCAAGACTAAAGACTGCAAAAAGAATTCCCATCAACCAACCAACCAACATAACAAACAAATATTAAAATGACCCCCATCTATCCTTTTTAATCTTACCATCTAAATATAACCTCAGTTCTATAACATCCCTCCTCTCCCTTCAAACCTATACAACCAACAAAGCAAATCATACTAAAACTCGATACCAAACACCCCTTTCCTCTTTGAACTTAATCCGCTTGCGGGTTAATGTTTGGGATCAACTCCGGTTCGGTCTCACTCTTCACGGGTACCATTTTGTCGTTCGGCCCGAACTTGGTTCTCATCTCAACTACTTTCTTGTGGGAGTTGGAGTGCAGTGTAGGAACAAAAGTTGGGCTGGCTGCTGGACGGTACTCGGGGAACAACCGCCCGGACTTGTAACGAACACCACATGCATTGCAAAGGGTCTTTGGGCCCATTGGGCCGGCCCGCCATTGGGGGGTCTTAGTGATTTCACAATGCAAACACTTCCTAACTCCTTGTCCGGGCGGGTTTTGGTTCTCGTTCTGGTTCTCATTTTCCTCTTGGATCTTCGGCTTTTTAATCTTCTTTTTCTTCTTCTGATCAGGGTCACGCGAAACCGAATTCGGCCCGTGACAAGACGTGAAATTCTTTTCGGTTTCCGAACAACCCGAGACAGGCACGAGAACCAGAGGAGATAAGAGGTCAACCATGTCACGTGGGTTGAAAGTTGTGGGCCGAGGACGTTTGGTTCGGGCCCGTTGCGGCCCACGTTGAATCGGGCTGAGTGGGATCATCTTGCTACCAATGGTTCCACTACCAGAGTACGAGGTGGAGCTCGAGCTGCTGCTACTGCTCTCAAGGACCGACACGGGACTAGCCGTCTGGAATTGGTGGGGTCCAACCAACACGTCTTTTTCAACCGGAACATCCTCTTTCTTGATGGTCAATCCATCGCCCGAAAACGAGTCTTCCACAAAGTTTGAAAGCCATTCCAGTTGGACAATATCCTCATACTGTTAAAAAAACATAAACAGGAATGTATATAAGTATAATTATATTCATGTCAAAACTGAAAGTTCAAGAAATGAGCAGCCTTTAATGTTAAAACTTTTGAACTTATACACTAAACTACTAATAATGGTTCAAAGAGTAAAATGTCATTTTCGTTCCTGAGGTTTGGCCAAATGCGGAAAAACAAACCTTTGGACGAAAGCCACAAAACCAGCTAAACCTCAGGGACGAAAATAACATTTTACTCTTCAAATTAATAATCTTTAATAAAAAAAAGAACACGCCTTTGACTTAATTAGTCAAACTAAATAGCTTCAAGAACACTACTTTATTACTCCATACCAAATTAACTTTACTCCTTTCACATGAAATGGAACCCACAACCGATCAACTGACCAAATTTGAAATAACTCTTGCTTTTAAACCAATCAAGAATAACAATTATTAATGGGCCCACAAAAATTGACATATCCTCTGCCTAAAAATTGAACTTCACGTTTGACTTAAATGCAAATATATCATCTTTTACCTTCAAATGTAACACTAACCAATTTCATTTCTGTTGAGTTGCCCAAATCAAGATTCAAATTATGATTAAAAAAACAAACTTTGATGACACTTTACCCCTAAAGTAAACTTAAACCTACATAAACAAAAGAATTAACCACTAAGCATGTGCATAATCATGATACACCCCACTTTTAATATATAGAATGTGCAGCTGGCTACATGGGTGACATCATTAAAATTCAAAAATATTAAAAAGATTGTCAACAGTTAACTTGCTACTTGCTAACTGTACTTTTTTTTAATTTTAATTAAAAACTGATCTTATTTAAAATATATAAAACCATTAGAAGTTTACGATAACAAGTAAACGGGCAACAAGCTGTGCCGCAACCCCGTGTTGAATAGCAGTTGACAATAAATAAAAGTACGCACCGGAACATGGAGCTCTGCCGACAGATCGGATGCATTATCACTATTTCCACCACAGAAAATCGGGTCGGAAACCTGCAAGTCGTCGGAATTGTTGGCCCAAATGTTGGAAAACTCATTGCAGTCAACGGGAATCGTATCGTTGACTGGAGGGAATTCGATCAAATCGTCAATGTGATCAAAGAAGCTTGCACAGTCGATCTCCTCCATGAAACTTTGGCCTGCCATTTTCTTTATTAAAAAGTTATATCAGTAAACATACAAAAGAAGCAAGAATAAAGGCAGAATTGAAGAGTAATTTGTATGATGGCTGACAAATTGACAACTCATATCCAGTTTTTGGTGGGACATAAAAACAGAATTTTTTGGGGAAAAAAACAAAATTTCATGAGAGTGTTTTGAATTTTCCCCAAATTTAGATGGAGTATGGAGATGCAGAAATCAATTTTTTTAGAGTTAGAAAAGTTTCTAACAGTTTATGGCTGCCATTTTTCGGAATTGTACAGTGGATTAAAATGGTTACTGGTGCTCCCCTGTTTTGTTCTAAAGTATAGATAAATAACTAAGTATACCTTCAAAAAGTGGAAATAACATTTCATAAAACTGTAAGATATTACAATTTGTGAAGGAAAAAAACAGATTTTTAAAAATAAAAATTGAGCAAACATTAACAGAATTGCAAAAACTTTTTAATGCATAGAAAGCCAAATTATGCTCCATTTCACACCTTTTTTAAAAAAAAAATGAACAATAGAGAACAGAGTTGTATGAAATTACAATTTTTTAAAGAATACCATAATGTGAAGAACTAAAATTAAGCAAACACTAACATAATTGCATAACTTTCCATTCTTAGAAAGCCAATTTCTGCTCCATTTCACAAATTTCTTCAAAAAATTATGAACAAAAGAAAACAGAGTCCTGTAAATTTACATTTTTTTAAGTAAAAAAACAGGGTTTTAACACCAAAAAATGAGTAAACACTAACAGAATTGCATAACTTGTTTTATGGATAGAAAACCAAATTCTGCTCCATTTCACACTTTTTTATAAAAATAAATTATGAACAATAGAGATCAGAGTTCTACTAAATTGCAATTTTTGAAGACATACAGAGTTTTAACAGCAAAAATTGAGCATAAACTAACCAAATTGCATAACTTTTGTGCATAGAAAGCCAATTACACTCCACTTCACACATTTAATTCTACAAAATTACAATTTTTGAAGAAAAACAGTGTTAACAGCAAAATTGACCAAAAACTAACCAAATTGCACAACTTTTTGTGCATAGAAAGCCAATTACACTCCATTTCACACATTTCTTCCAAAAATAAAGAACAACTGAGACAAGAGTTCCATAAAATTACAATTTTTGAAAGAAATTAAAAAAAAAAAAAAAAAAACAGAGTTTTAACACCAAAAAATTAGCAAATACCAACAAAATTACATAACCTTCCATGAACAAAACACCAAATTACACTCCATTACACACATTTCTTCAAATTCAACAAAACAACAACCAAATTCGCACAACAGAACCACAAAACCGTAACAAATTCCGTCAAAACATACTCTCATTGACTCAATTCACCAACAAATTCAACAAAAAAAACACAAAAACTCAAACACATGCTCGCAATTTCCACATCGAAACCAATTTCAAACCAAAATCATACGTCAAAAGCCTCTAGAATCCTCCATAACATAGAAATTGTTTAAAAACGACGGAAACCTGAAGTTAAAAGCTCTGATTGACTGCAATGGCGGCACAAACTCCTAAAAATTCCTGAGCGGCGAAGAGTTGGTAACGGAAACGACAAATAGGTTCAGATTTGAAGCTTGGAAAACATGAAATTGAGAACGAAATTGAAGAATTTGAAAGAAGAGAGAAACCCTAAAAAGGGAGGGAAGGGTGTGTGTTAATGTGTGTGTGTGTTGGGTGTGAACTGTGTGAAGGTTTTTGTTGAGAGTGGTGGTTACTAATGGCAGGCTCGTTTCTCTTATTTCCACACTGCTAGGGCCCACGCGCACATTACTCCATCACTTAAGATTTTTATTTTTTTATGTTTTAAGTTTGAATTTTAAATAATTTTAAATTTAAATAATTAATATAATATAAAGTCACTTCAAATTCACGTCAAATTTGCTATCTTTTGATATCATTTTTTTATGGCTAGTAAAGTAGTAAGTGATTACTTGAAATATTATCAAACTTAGATTATTATTTTCTAGTTTTTTCTTTTTTAAGTGTCACGCTGATAATAACCAAGTTTTATAAGTATTGCATTGAAATTACTTAAAGTTTTTTTATTTTTTATTATTTGTTTTAAAGTTATCTGATTTTCATTATATGTTTCAATTTTTGTAAAATTTTATAAATGTTTAAGCTTCAGTGTGGCAAACGAACCATATACGAATTTCGGTTACTATTTTGGTGAAGAGAAAATCAAATTAACTTGAAATAGACGGCAAAAGGAAGAAAATTATTCACTAAATAATAACTAAGTTTCGTATTAATTCACTTTGTGTCGAATTGGGAAAAATTTTGGTAAAAAAATCAGATTAGCATAAAATAGACGGCAAAAGGAAGAAAAATATTCACGAAATAATAACTAAGTTTCGTATTAATTCACTTTGCGTCAAATTGGGAAAAAAAAAGTAATCACTCGGTAGTAATTAAAATTTATATATGTTTCATTTGTCTAATTAAAATTTTAAATTGTTTAACATTTATAAAAATTGAATAACTTCAAACGAAACAGAATAATTTTACGTAATTTGATATGGTAGTGAAGACACGTTATTATCGTAATTCATAATTTATTAACTTTATATTAGGGTGTAAGGGGTGCTCACCTAATAGGTGAGTCCCCCATCTTACACATAGCCAATCAGATTAAGCCACGTCAACTCCCCTAATACACTCCCCTAATACCTTGTTTTGATGGCGGCACTCACCTATTAGGTGAGTTGTTTTTTTTTTTTATTCTAAAATAATGCATGTTTTATAAATTAAAAAAAAATAGTAAAATTAAAATTTAAATAAAAGACATTTCATTAAATTAAAAAAAAAACATTCGAACTAGAAAAAAAAAGATACATTCAACCTAAAAAAATATAAAAACAAACTACTCCTCGTCCGAATCAACTTCAAGGTGAGGCAAATCTAAACTTCCGAGATGCTCAACGAGATCGTGTTTTAGCCTCCAATGCGTGTCTTCGTCAATGAGCTCCGTATAGGCTGTATCATCGAAGACGGGTTCGACTGGAGGATCTTGAATATGAACCGGTGCTATCGCCCTTCCGTCGTCTTTTATAATCATGTTGTGTAAAATAAGGCACGTATACACGATGGACCTTATTTTTTTCACCGTTTTCGAACGCATTGGACGATTTAGTATTCCCCACTTCGACTTTAACACACCAAACGCCCGTTCCACATCTTTTCTTGCGGCCTCGTGTTGCCTCTTGAATTTTTTTTCGTTCGGGTCGTGTGGATATGGAAAAGACTTCACAAACACGGACCAGGTAGGGTAGATCCCATCAGTAAGATAATACCCGCGTTTGTATAAATGGTTGTTCACTTGAAATGGACAATTTGGCGCCGTTCCATTTCGTTGAGCAAGAAATAACGGAGATTGTTGCAGCACGTTGATATCGTTTTGTGAACCCGCTGGCCCACAAAAAGCATGCCAAATCCACAAATCTTGAGACGCTACCGCTTCTAACATAACCGTCGGGTATTGATGATCGCCTCTCATGTATTGTCCACGCAATTCTGTGGGGCACATTCTCCAGACGAAGTGTGTACAATCCAGACTCCCTAACATACCAGGTAGGTGATGCCTATCCTCATGAGCCTGATACAATAGCGCGATGTCGTGGCTCGTTGGTCTACGTAGGAATTCACCGCCATACCTTAAATTAAATAAAAGACATTTCATTAAATTAAAAAAAAAAGACATTTCATTAAATTAAAAAAAACATTCGAACTAGAAAAAAAAAATACATTCACCGCCATACCTTTTACAAACCGTCTCGCAGAAATATTCAAGGCACTCACGAGAGGTCCTTTCAGACATATTTAAATACTCGTCCCCCTCGTCTGGTGGGTTACCGGTTGCAAGTTGTTTAATTGCCGAAGTAACCTTTTGCAACGGTGTAAAGCTTTTCTTCATTCTCCCGTCTAAGCCTTCTTGAAACCACTCGTCATACGCTTCCACGTCACTAACAATTTTTAGGAACAAAGACTTGGACATACGAAACCTGTGACGAAAAGTATCTTCACTAAATTTTGGATTTTCATCAAAATAATCGGCCATGAGTGTCTCGTGGCCCCCCACACGATCTCGACGGACATATTTTTTTTTACTAGACGATGCCGTGTCTAGTAGCTCCGCTTGTTGGATGAGATTTTGGAAGAAAACTAAGCTACTATCGCTTGACGACGCATCTCCATCGTCGGGAAAGTCGGGTAGGGTAGAAAGAAACGGGAACTTGGAATCCATTTTGTGTTTGAAAGATATAAATTTGAGAATTTTGGTGTTGGTTTGTTGTGAATGTGGTAAAAAAATGGATTAAGATTGGTTAGTATATATATTGTTTTAAAAAAAATTGATTTTTTTTTATTAAAAACAACCGTTGGCAACGGTCAAATCTCGATCAGCGTGCATTTTCAAGCGGTAACCCCACACCCAACTTCATCCCCGATTCGGGACCCCGCGGGGATGGCGGCGGTGTTCCCGATCGGGGAAATGCTTCACCGAACGCCTCCCCGATTGCGCCCCGTTCACCCTTATATGTTATTATACGCCTTTTAAATAATTATAGTAATAAATTTAATTTGATATATTTTCTAAGAGATCAGATGACGTACAAGAGATGAGATTTGTACGAAGTGAAGAAAATAAGGAAAGCCATTGATCTACTAAGATCAATGGTTCAAAATCAAACGATGGCATTTTGGTAAATATCATGTTCAAGCAACTGAAAAACAAATAAAGAAAAAGTATTTTGATTATTTCTCAAATGAAATAGTTTCCCCATTGATTTTCAAACTTTTTCATACGTTATTATTTTTTTAAATACACCGTATTTTTTAACGACAAATTTCTTTTATTTATGTCTTCTGTGGGACTTGAGCCTAACACCGTATTAATGAGCATTTCATTATCTTCAATTCGAGCAGACTATTGTTATAGTTTTTTTTTTTTTTAAATTAAAGGATTTTGAATACCCATTACCTGATTTTGAATACCCGTTACGTGATTTCGTTATAATAGTTTATGTGAGACCCTACTAAGTGATTACGTAATTACGTAACAATAGTTGATTATGTATTATTACATGACTACGTGATTTTGAATATTCATTTTGTGATTACGTGATTTCATTATAGAATTTATGTGAAATTCACTGAGTGATTACGTAATTACGTAAAAAAAAACATAATACATAATATTTCTTGGAATACCAAATATTTCAGGTCTAATCACATATTAAGTATAAATGTAATACAAAACATTAGCCAATCATCCTATAATAACCATATATTGTTGTATACTAGAGATTTAATTATGTAATAAAGTATAAACAACCAAGTTTTTATTATTGAATGTGTAATCACGTAATGGATTTATATTGAATGTGTAACCACGTTTGAAGAAACACTAGATAAATGGTCGGAACCGAAATATCTAGGGGGTTTGAATCCGCATAAAAGGGTTAGCTCTCTCTCGACTGATTCAGTTGCTACCGAACTTCTTCTCCGGTGGTTCTGCAAAAAGAGCACCGTTAGCCTCGCCAAGGGGAGAAGAGGGTTCTCTCCTTGACCCGACTCCGGTGTGAGAATAAGTATTGGTAATGGAGAAGAGATAGTATTTGAGAAGTGAATGTGATCTGAGTTTATACCTGAACAGTTCTCGTATTTATAACCGGGAGTTTGGGAGGGAAAACCTGTTATTGAAAAGATGACGGAAGATGCTAAGCCGTAGCGGTTACATTTTCCTCCGTTAAGTTCTTTGATTTTACGTTAAGTTGTCTCGATCCGATGTGAATGCACACGGATCGTGGTTTGATCTATGGCTGGGGGTTGCCACGTGGAAAGTGATTAATTGGAGATCATTCCCCAATTGCATGCCTTTGTTGTGGTTTTAGGGATGTCTGTGGTAATGACACGTGTCCAGACGGTTATAACCGTCTGGGTGGTGCACGATCATATTCTTTCTAGAAGATTACTGCTGTAATCTAGTGTGACACCTTACTGTGTGGACACAGATGTATAAATCCCAAGTCTGGGCAAAATAATATCCAAGTTTGGATATTTGGGCGGAAGTATTGATCTTCAGGATTTTAATCCTTTGCTAATGGAAGGAGGCGCAAGGATTTTATGCTTTCCTTTGGGCGCGCGACTACAAATTGTTGATTACTTTCTCCCTTTTGTAAGACCAATGCGCGGCCGCGCAAGGTTACAAGGTTGAAAGGCCAGTTTGTGGTATGGTCTCAAATCCTTTTTATGAGGTTTTTGGGACCTTACCCCTTCAACATTATAATTTATGTTTAATGTGTAATCACGTATCGTGTAAAAAAAATTGAGAAAACTACATGATCTCTAGCCTTCCTTATAATATAATAATAAAAATCTTGTTGAGATTTTTAAGTGTACCTGTATTAAAAGAAAACTATTCAATTATATTATATTATATTATATTATATTATATATATTATATTATATTATATTATATTATATTATATTATATTATATTATATTATATTATATTATATTATATTATATTATATTATATTATATTATATTATATTATATTATATTATATTATATTATATTATATTATATTATATTATTATTATTATTATTATTATTATTATTATTTTATATTAAATTATTTTATTTTATATTAAAATTAGAAGAAAATGAATAGTGTTTAAAATATTATAATAATATATATAGTTTTTTAATATTTTTATTATCTGTTTTACTTTTTAAGTTAGATAAGCTTGTGTCAACTGGTACTGGTATTAAAAATACCAGTATGATTATTGGTACATGAAGGTAAAAACCGACACCAACCTGATATAGAAAACGCCAAAAGTCGGTATCGAATTGATTTTGAAAATGTTTTAGTTCGGGAAATTCGGTACTGCTACTCGGTACCATTTGCTCATCCCTGATCACGGGTGTCGTACGAACAACAACGGTATCGTGCAACTTTTTTTGTTGATTTTCTTCAACTTTTAATGATTTCTTTTTTTAGTTTCAGGGGTAGGGATGAGCTCGGAGCCAACCAATATCGAATACTGGTACCGAAAATTCCAGTTATGGTACCGGTATATGAAGGTAAAAAACAGTAGCGAACTGGTACCAGAAACACCAAAAGTCGTACTGAATTGGTACTTGAGATCTTTCGGTTCGAGAAATTCGGTACCGGTACCCAGTATCATTTCCTCATCTCTGACCACAGGTTTCATACGAACAACATTGTTACCATACAATTTTTTTGTTGATTTTCTTTTGGTTATCTTTTAGTGTTTTTTCTATATTTTCTTTTTATTCTTGTCAGCGGTTCCGTGCGCAACGCGCTCGTAGTGATTTCAAAACACATGTAAACACAGACTAAACAACAAAATACTTTCGCTGCAACGCAGCGATAGTAAAAAAACTAGTTTTTGATAAAAAAAACGTATCATTTGTGTATATATTATTATTTAATTTATTAGATACATTAAATAAATGTTATCAATCTATATATTAGTTAGTTATTGACTAACTTTTTTTTATACATAACCAGGTTAGAACCCCGTGTATTACACGGGTTGAATAAATATAATTTTATATACTAAGTAATAAAATAGTTACATCTTTTAAAAATTCGTGTATTGCACGATTTGAATAAACACATGTCTTACATGAATAATGTAATCCGTTAACACATTTAGTCATCAATATGTGTTTTCTAACAAAATGAACTTTGAGGTACTATTTACTTATTGTAACATCTCACTTTATTTTTTGTTAGGTAAGACAGTTGTGTATTACATGGTTTATAACATTTTACTTTGTTTTTTTATTTATTATTAGGTTAGAAACTTACGTATTACCTGATGTTGGATAATTAGAAGAAAAAAAAGAAAAGAAATATTTTAGTAAAAAATATTAAATATACAAGAGATAAGTTGGATATTATGATTTAATATTATTATTTTATTGGAGTGTAAAACGGGTTAATGGGATCCTTTATTAGATGTAGGATTCTAAATATAGCTCATGTATAAAAAAAATATATATATGTTCTACATGTATTGAATAAATCCTTTTAACAAAACAGTTGATTAAAATAAATATTTTTATTTTAATATGTGATTATCAGTTATCCTTGTCCTTATTATCAAAATATAAAAACAATTAAAACTACCAATTAAATAAAATCTTTATCTTTATAAATATTTAAAACGCTAATATATTTTTTTATATTTTAATAATTAATATATGATTATAATGATTATAATGATTATTATATTATTATCAGTTATCTTTTTCTTTATCATTAAAATATCTTCTACAAATTTTAAATCTAATATTATCAATAATTGACTTTCCATAATAAATATTTAAAAAAATAATTAAGACCGCCTCATAGAGCGTCATGTGTCCCTAACATGGTTTTATTTTATTAGATAGTTACTCGAAAGTTTAAATGAGAAATAAAATTGTTAAAAATAATTCAATCAATAAGAATGTTTCATTTGGCTTCATTAAATATTTGTATTTAATGTTATTGTAAGTGTATATTGGAATTTTTTTAAAAGTAATGTCGGTAATGGTGTTGATACTGCGTTTTGGTTGGATCCGTGGTTTTGTAATGAGTCGCTTAAAGATAAATTCCCGAAAATTTTTAAATTGGAATCGGAGAAAAAGTGCAGAATTGTGGAGCGGGTCATGTCCGATACAAGTGGGCTATCGTATGATTGGGCCTGGAAGAGGCCGATTGCGGCTGGTCACGAAGTGGATGAGCTAGTTGGGTTGTGCTCATTACTCTATAATGTCTCTTTGGTAGATTCGAGAGACTCGTGGAAATGGATTGGTAGTAAATTCGAGACATTCAGTGTTGGGGCAATAAAACGCTTACTCGATTGTAACAAGGTTCATAATGTGATCATTGAAGACAACAATTGTAAATGGATTCCGGCTAAATGTAATATATTTGTTTGGAGAGCGAGCTTGAATAGAATTGCCACGGCATAAGCATTAAAAAATCGAAACATTGGTTTAGTGGACGAAAACTGTAAGTTTTGTGGCGTTGACATGGAGTCTGTGGATCACATTTTCACGTCATGTATTGTAGCGACTACGGTTTGGAATCATGTTAGCAGGTGGTGTATGGTGGTCCCGATGTTTTTCTTCGAATTCAAGGACTTACTTCATATACATGAGCATGTCGGCTTCAAGGACCCTAAAAAGGAAATCATAAAGGGGTTGATTAGAATTGGTTGTTGGTGTATATGGAAGGCGAGGAACGGAGTGGTGTTCAACAACAAAGAGGCAAAGATCGAAGACATTATTAGTAATATAAAAGCTTTGGGTTTTCTTTGGTGTAATAGTGGATTAAAAGGATTTTCTTGTTCTTGGCAAGATTGGTGTAAATTTGTAATTATGTAGTTTTTTGTTGGGTTGGCAGCCTTGGTTTTGAGGTGTGCCGGTGTTTTAATGAAATTTTCCTTTCAAAAAAAAAAAAAAAACTTAGATCAATAATTTGTTGCATTACTCTTTAATAGCTAACTATATTAAATTTGTAACTTATTTTCAAACTGTACTTTTTCTAAAAAAAATTTACGATATAGGATAAATTACAAGTTGTGTAGGATAAATTTCAATATGTGTAGGAAAAATTTAGAAATATATAGGATAACTTTTTATATGTGTAGGTAAAAACTTTTAGTATGGAGGATAATAGTCTTTACGACTAATTAATTAGTCAAATATAACAATAAATGAGATAAAAGAAAAACTATTTAATATTTTACAATTAATTTTTTTCACTTAAATGAATCTTTCCTTAAATAGTTATTACCTTACTAGTTTAATAAACAAAACAGTTTGATTGAATAAAAGATAGTATACAAAGGATAATTAAGCATGATGTGTAGAGTTGATGGAAGGAGACGAAAAAATTTAGTGGAAAGAGATATATTTTTTCCTCATGAGATATAACTAGTATTAAGCACCCCTTGCGTTGCGGCGGGGGCGAACACCAATGCCACACTATTACCCGCGACCTCCAACAGTGAAGTTGTAGCGTGTTAATGCTAAGAAATTAAACCGAAACGTAAAACATATAAAGAAATAACTAAGTCGATCTAGGACCCGAGCGTTACGATGAACATGCCAACGAAAAAAAAATAGACAATGTAAAAACATTTAACCACACACACGTTGCGTCGTGTTAACTCGCAAAATTATTTATAGTATTCAAATGAAATAAAAATTTGTCTTTGTGTTAATGCGAAGAAATTAAACCGAAACGTAAAATACATAAAAAATAACTAAGTCGATTTAGGACCCCGAGCGTTACAATGAACCTGTCAAACGGAAAAAAAAATAGACGACATAAAAACGTTTAACCACACACGCACGTTGCGTCGTGTTAACTCGCAAAATTATTATTTATAGTGTTTAAATGAAAGACAAGTTTGTCTTTAGTGGATACAAGTCACTAAGCATTATGGTACAAACCATAATGCATAGATGTGCTGCAAATTAGATTTATATATAATTATAACTATAATTTTGACCCGTTACGTGTTGCGACGGTTTCGAAACCTAAAGTTACTTGAATTTGTACGGTCAAATGTCTGACCGACTCGTTTCCAAGCAAAACTTACTTCAAAACGTAGACCAACTGAAAACATACATAAAATAAACACGAAAACGTATTATATTTCACCTCACTCATTACCGAGAAAATTTTACGTCAAAACATAAACCAACTTGGATTTATACCGAAATATACTTAAATAAAGCACGTAATGTAGGATCGGTGAATCGATCAAACGAGTCAATCAGAAGAGTTCTTGATCAATACGAAAGGCGTAATCAGACGTATCAATGTTATAGCAGCTTGATTTGCACTTAGAATCACTTTAACTGTCAATTGTATTGATTTGATAGTGTTTACAGATCGTACGACACTTCGGCAGCACTTTGTCTCCGAAATCAGAATATTCCAAATGAAGACCCAAGACCCTCTATATATAGGAGAGGCCAGATCGCACCAATCAGTCCACACGACCTGGTCACTTCGTGCGAAGTGGCTGGTTCCAATCTGTTTCCCGTTTTTCTCGTACAACGCGTCCTGGTCTATCTATTCTATTACAAGACTCGATATAAGACGAAATCAACAGACATATGCACCAACAAACTCCCACTTGGATGTTGACGAGTCTTTAGTGTGTCGAGTCTTCAGTCTTGATCGGTCTTCTCGCTTTTTCCAAAGTATCTGTCTCTTTATGCATCCTCATCAATCTCTATCTTCTTCTTGCACATTAGCATCAGCAGCTGAGTCTGGCTCTTTTAGACTTCAAACTCCCCTTTGCTAACAGACTCCCCCTCAAATTGTTCCGGGATCGCAATCTGACATAGCATTCGTTCTAAGATCGTGTCCTGGCTCAAACTCTGCTCAGGCTTAGACACGGGGATCTGCACAAATCTCTACCCAAAAGTAAATTTCACAATTTGTTAAAATGTACCAATTTTAGAAACCTTTTGTAGAAATCATTCATCATCAACAATAGTTATATCAAGTTCAAATTAATGACCTTGATTAGTTTTGGATTAAAGTGAAAAATTGACCTTTTTAGGTATCCTTATGAAGCTATCAATGTGGTTACTGCTAGGATTTGCTCTCCTGTGTCGTTTTGCCCTCGAGCGGATTGAGCGAATAAAGTATATTTGTGTGATGTTAGTTTCTCACATTTTCTCAAACTTTAACTTCATTTTTCATTTCAAACACAACTTTCCTAACCCACTGTTGTTCATCATGTTCAGCACTTGGAATTTTGAAAATCAGCTTTTCAACATCAGTTGTCGAAAATAAGATGAAATAAAATCTTTTTTATTTTTCAAAATTTTATGCTAAAACATACTTTTTGGTTTTTTTTTTTTTTAAGATTTTCAGTGTGTTAAAATGCAATAAAGAAATATTTACAGACAATATTTTTGTGAGTTTGTGTAAGAGGATCATATCAGTTTTTGAGACAAATCACTAACACCGTTGAGCTTTAAACACTTTAAGTTCTAAACGATTCACTTAGATTGTCAGTATACTGATCCACTTAAATTTTCACACAAAGTTCAATTGATTCGAGATACGAGATTAGTGTTTTAATGGACTTAACTTATTCGAGTGTCCCACCTCTGAATATACTCCCGTATCCAGACTCCTATATTCAGTCTTACAGGTGAATATACACTAATGATATCTGTAAATGGGTAATGCGAGGCCATGAGAGCTCAGGTTAGAACTTCCGTTCAGACAAAGAGATGATGGCTCGACTTTTAGGTGTGTCCCGTATGGGGATCTTTTCTTCAACAACACATGATTAGCATTTTTCAATGTTTCATCATTTTTTTATGTTGAGGGTGGACTTTATGATTAAAGCAGTGCAAAGTATTATACGAGGACTAGGCTATTGCTTCCGCAAAATCAGAAGTCCTGGTATAATACCCCAGATATCATCACGCACAAAGACCTAGTATGTCAGAAATAGAAAATATTTCAAACAAGATTTCGGGGGTTACCCATATATCCGAGAGATGTTCCCCACGAGATAAGTAAGCTATCCGTATTTAGGTTTATATCTCGAAATCAATCTACTGAATGTGTAAAAACCTACTGGCATATCATCAGTGAGACCGTTTATCACATATTTAACTTTCCAATTCTTTAGCATGTTGTGATTGTCTACTGATGTACTATCATTTCCTCTTTTTCACAACAAAACTCATTTTTGATTTTTCGATGTTTTTGTATTTTTTTTTATTTTATCATGTTTTTGGCTTTTTCAAATTTTCAAAATTTCTAAATTTTGTACTCCCTCTAAAATCAAAAATATGTTTCAATTTTTTATTTTCCTGGAAAATTTGAAAGTATTACTTTTACTTTCAATAAACTGTACAAATAAAATGACAAACTGATGTGAATTACTTCAATTCTCCATTCACTTGGCTTAAACAATCAGAACTCCCCCTGACAACAAACTATTTTCCCATTATGATTTCAAAACACTTAAGTTGGTTTTAATCAAAATGGTTTTTCCGGAAAATTAGTTTTGTTGATTTCACACATTATGGGGTTTAATTCATGACTTTGTTCTCTCAACCACTTATGAATGAATCCTTTTTTTTTTCTTTTAACCACTTGTAAAAATCTAACACTTGTAAGTTTTTCACAAATACATTTTTCAAGAATGATGCTGATCCATTCTCCACGATTACCAACTTGGGAGCTCCGGCAAGTCAGGATTTTATTTTTTAAAGAATCTTACCCATGCCTGATCAATCATGGGTGAACCATCTTCATTTGGTTTAACAATTTTCGATTCATAAAACTCTTTTACTCCCTTCACCTTCCCATCAGTCATCTTTCCAAAAATGTGTAGCACTTTACCATTAAATGCTTTTTCAGCATCAAATTCTTCCTTATCAAAGAAGAATTGATCTGAAATCTCAATCTTATCAACTTTTGATTTCAAGTTTCCGTTTGACAATGGTGGAAAATTTTCATCATTCATCGTTGGAACGAAATTATCATCTTTTAGCACAACAGATGGCTCCTCTGACTTTGGCGAGTCAGATTCATTGCCAGAACTAACCTCAGATTTCTTAGCAACCCATTTATGTTTGTTTAAATTGGCTCTTCTTTTGTAAAAATGTTTCGAACTTTCACCAACTTTGAAAGTCGAATTTTTGAACTCCTTAAATTTCTCTGTTGGTTGTTCTTTTTTATCAACACATTTTTCTTTCAATTTAGAGTTAGAAGAAACTCCCTGTTTTGTGTTGGCTGGCTTTGAGCAATTCCAAGCAATGTGTCCAACCTCATGACATTTTAAACAGGTTCTTCTTTCAACTTTCGGTTCAGATTCCTTCAACATATTCTTTTGCTTTTCAGCGAGAAACTCCTTGTTTGACTGTTTCCAGAAATGTTTCTCCTTCTCTTCTTCTGAACTTGCTCCTGAAACAAATTTAGTTTTTGGTTTATAAATTTTCTCATTTTTGATAACCAGAACCAGAACTGTAACCCTTTTTTTTTGTTCAATCTTTGTTGAACTCTTGAAGTGTACTTTTTAGGTTTTTCAGTAAGATTTACATCTTTTATTTCAGAAATATTAATTTCTATTAATTTGAAAACCTTGTTAATCATTTCAGTTTTAACACTTCTTATTGGAAATTCTTCATCAGAATATAACTTGTCGGAGTCATTCAAAGTATATCTACTTTGAATGTTTCGTCATTCAAATTATTTTGTGACAACAGAAAATCTTTATTATAAACCCTTTTGACCGGTGAATTCGAGTTTTTGTCTGATGAACTCGCATTTTCAGATTTAGACTCTGAATTTGACTCTTCATCTTTATCCAACACCTGATCGACCACTTTCTTAATTATCTCGGACTCATGATCAGTGTCGGACGCTGTGAAGGTGACATCAATATCATCTGGTAATCCTTTGATAGACTCGGATTTCAGATTCAGATTGAGTGCTTCAGCCACCTTTTCAAAGTTTCGGGGGGGGGGGGGGGGTATAGCCATCCCACATTGGATTTGGTACTCTGTTATACTTCAAACCAGTTTTCTTACTAGAATTTTCTTCATCTTCTGCAAACTTATGAGCTGCCACGGTAGGATAAATGCGATCAATAACATAATCTGAACTTTGATAACTTCGAAGTAAATAATTCACTCTTTCGGTTTCGATCGTCATTGCTGCAAATTCTTGTTTCAGCCCAGCAACAATCCCAATGTATTTGTTGATTGTAGTTTGCTTTTGAAGAACTGTTGCTTTCAGAAGATTCTTCATCTGAATATCCTCATCACAAGCTCCTTTGTACAAGTTCACTTTGCTGCTTAGGAGATCATATGATTCCTTTATGTAACACCTCGAAATTTTGTGTTCAATAATGTATTGACACGTGTCTTGAGTTTACACGTGGTATTAAATGCAGAATAAAGGACTAAAGTTGGCAAACATGGAAAGTATGTAGATTCGAGGGTTAAAAATGTCAACGAGGGATAAATACATTGTACAGTAACCCGAAATGATGCTCGTACCTTCAAACGGATAAATCATGGATCGTACGGAACGAAATACGGAAGAACGTGAGAGATTACAAACTACAGGGGTTAATTGTGTCAACATGTTTAAGTTATACCTCTGAGTGACCCTTTAACATACCCGAGGATTTGTAACAGTAAATTACGCTCACTAGAATATATGATATAAATTTCAAGAAGTTCCATGTTAAAACGAGAAAGTTATGATCAATTCCGTATGCAAGGGGTTAGAAGCGTCAACAATGAAAGATTAGGCTTTTCGAATAGTAATTAAACTAACCGGGGACTTAACAATGCGGGTAAAAGTCGCGAGGCCCTTATTCGTAAATAATTAAGGCCCAAATCGCAAAGTTACCCCTTCGAAACCGAAAGGTCAGGCTAATAATGGCAAAAGATTTGAAAATCTTGATTTACAGGCCTCAGGCGGCCCGCATTAGAGAAACAAGGGAGTTCAGGCTGGCCGCGAGCCATATGAAGATACGGTTCCTGACATAAGGATTCAGGCGGCCCGCGTGAGCCCAGCCTGAACCTTAATGCGGGCCGCGTCAAGCCCCCAGAAGCAGGAAACTCACAAAGATTCAATGTTTGAGCTTGTAACCGACATTGGATGCATTAATTGAAGCATGGGCGCCCCCTACATGTCCCCTAACACTCAGGGACAGCTGCTGATCATCCATGAACAATTATAGGTTGAGTTGTAATGATCTTATAAAAGTTTCACTATAAAAGGCAATGTAGTGCACCATTGTTCATTACACCTTCAAACAACTCATCTGCTCATTTCTGGAGCTCTAAAGCATTCTTCTAACATCTCTGGTCATGCACCAAGCTTCTGTAAGTTTGCCTAACCCTTTGTGGTTTAGTTTTTGCATAGTTCAGCTTAAAAGTCAATCCGTCGTAATTAACGATTGACTTTACGATAAATCACAAATGGTCCAGTGGTTTATCGAATCAAAGTTAGTTATAGGTTGGTAATCATGTGGGCTTTAAATCCCGAAAAGAGCACCCTCTGATTCCCACTCCTACTAGTCCGAATGTCGAGTCAAACGTGCTTAGAAAAAGTCAATAGAATGCTATTTTGCGAATTTATGCATAATCGGTAATATAGATGGCGTGTAACCTGTTCTAACACTCATAAAACATGATAATAAGTATATTAACTAGTCTAAGCTTGTTTGATCCGACCATTTACTGTTTTGACCCGGTTCGGAGCCGAAAGTCGCAAAACTTTGACTTTTGCTTTGACTTCAGTTCTGACCCGTTAAAGTATGATTTAGATATGCCTTAGGACTCTCTTAGGACCAGGTTACATGATGGTATAACCCTCTGTGACCGGTTTGTTGTTTGTCCAAGTCTTTAACACATTTCCGTTAAATGCTTAAAAGCTGACCGTAACGCACTTTTCACTTTAAGACGAGAATTTTGGACATGTGAAAGGACAATAATCTTAGTTACTGATTTCTAAGCATGTCCCTAAAATTTCACGTCAATCCGAGGTCTAAAATGGGAGTTATGCTAAATAGCGCAATTACGAAAACTTTAGTAATTAAATGGCGCAATTAGCATAACGCCTATCTAAACCCAGATTTCGGCACCAAACCTTTTACCCACTGATGTAAAATAATATTTGGAGATTTTAAAGATTTTTAATGATTTTTAACCTGCTCATAACCTGCGGTTATGGCATCGGTTCGGTAAATACCGAATATACCCTTTTCGAGCATAACTTGAGTTCTACAAGGTCTTTTGACCCGATTCCAGTTACTACTGATTTTAAATAATAAATAGAATATTTTGGACTTTATAAACTGATCGGAAAACTCAGATTTCCTGTAGAACTCAGAAACCTCTTTTATGATCTTTAAAATGACCGAAATACCCCTACGGGACACATATTGGATTAAAACTCGTTACGGGCATTACGGAAGGTATCCTATTGATACCACAACTTCTTTAAAGCATATTGACTTAGGAAATTTGTGTAGGACTCTTACGGTTACCCGTTACGCCTTTTGCGCGCACGGTTCGGCTTATGTAACTAGTTTACATAAACTAGCCGAAACGGGTCAAACCTTATTGTTTTGACCTCAAAATCCAGAGTGTGATTATATTACCCATATAAAACAAGTCTTCAAACTTATTGGGTCTGAATCACATTCCGTTCCCGGTTTTCGCCTTTCACGTGATTAAACCGTAAATATCCTTTGAAACTGACCGGTCTAAGCTAAGGCTAAATTAAAGACCCGTTAGGATTCTAATAGGTTGATTTAACCCTTCGTTCCAGAATAGGAGACCAGTAAAAGAAACTTGCATTGTTTATTAAGGATTAATACTTGCTCAGGTAAATACTTTTAACTTATTTTCCGTTATACGGGCTTGGGTTACGGTATTTAAAATACCGCTTGGTCGGGCAATTGACCCCAACTCATTAGTAGTTGGGTATTATCAATTTGACCCGTTTAAAAACTTGTTTGTTGGCTTTACGCCTTTGGGAGCTTAATGACCATGTCCCAGATATCCTTGGCATCATTTTACGAAATGGCCACGACCTCGACACACGGGTGTAGGCGTACACCCGTAATGTGTCTATATTATTAAAGGTATAACCGTTGGTTTTCCCGCCACGGTTTTATGCTTTGTGGCGTGTCTATTAACCTTTAAGCCGGCACGACCCGGGCGACCGAACGCATAGTGACATGTAATTCTTTTACAAGATTTAATCATAAATTATCCCAAGTTATAAAGAGTTTGTGCCTTGTGCATTCAAATCAATTTTATTAAACATTTTACAAAAGTGTCGGTTGAATGTATTTACCAGTGTAAACTGACGTATTTTCCCTAAAAAGATTAAATGCAGGTTCTAAGCGTAATTGGCTGGATATTTCTCCTTAGCATCAATAAAGAGTCTCGCAAGCTTAAGATGCCTACACCTGTTGAACAATACCTACATTTTAATTTGATCCCCTGTGGATTTTATTTCAACGATTGTGATACTTTGATATTACATTCAATGGTTGAAATATATTTATCTTATTGCTTCCGCTGTGCATTTATATATTGTGTGGTTTGACTATATTGTTGCCAACTACGTCACGGTAATCCCCCACCGGGCCCACCGGTGAAACACGTGGAAATCGGGGTGTGACACTTTATGCTTCTCACATTATGCAATAAGTTCTCTTTGAGCTTCTCCAATTCAGCACACTTTGTATCTTTTTCGGCACAATCTTTGCAAGGTACTAAACACTTTGCACAAGGTTTTTCAACCTCTACAATCATTTCCACTTCAACAATTTTTTCAACTTCAACAATTTTTTCAACTATTTTCTCCACCACCTTTTCAATCACAATCGAATCTTTCTCAACTTCTGTCTTCACTTCACTCTCTTCAACCTCGACCTTCTCTGTCGGTTTTTCTTCAACTTTTGCCTTATCAGCTTCTATCTTAACTTCAGTCTTTTCTTCAGCAATCCTTTTTGCTTCCATTTCTCTCTTCAATCTAGCAGCTTTTTTCTCTTTCAATATCTCGATTTTATCTGCAAAAAACAAATTAAAACTGTAAGTATCCAATTGTTTTCTAGCTCTATTAATATACTCTTCCTCATCATCAGTGTCTTCATCACATCCTGAAGACTTAAAAATCGGTTATCTTCTAGGACTGTTCTTCTTAGATTTGACTGATTCTTCTCCCGAGGTTGAGTCTTCAAAGAATCGAGCAACAAATGCTTCAGAAACTGAAGATCTAGAAGGATCATAATCATCCCAATTGAAATCTTTCGGAATCCTTTCATCTTCTTGGTCTACCAGACCATAACAAGCTTTACCCCTTGATTCTTCAATAGTACGTGAGTGTGAAGATTGTTGTTGATATGGTTGTTGAGCAACCTGATGATAAATTGCTTTTCTATGCTAATCGTTGTTTCCGAAAGGATCTTGTCTTCCGGTTGCTTCTCTGTTTGTACACTCTCGTTTAAAATGTCCTTTTTCTCGGCAACGAAAACAAGTAACCTTCGATTTGTCAAAACCTAGCAGAGATGTAGCAGCTTCACGAAGATCATCTCTTCCGGTGATCAGTTTGAATTCTCTTCTCAAAACGCTAGCTAAACACCACTTAATGTCCATCAACTCAAGTTCCCCAGAATCAATCTGGTCATAATCTTCTTTAGTAAGCATCGGATTTCCGATTCGTCCAGCAACCAAGCTTTCATACGATTCTAACACAGTAACAAGTGATGCCATGTGTTGCTTTGCAATATCTAGAGAGAAATTTTGACCATTTTGAATATTTAATGTAACATTGCATTGCAAAACTTGACCATTAAAATTTGTTGAACTTTGTTGTTGAGAACTTGGTGTTGAGAAATTTGGTTCAAAACTTGAATAAGACGAAGAATATGCACTGCTCTGATTTGTATTGCTTGCATTTGTTCCGGAAGAGTTCCTGATCAATACGAAAGGCGGAATCAGATGTTTTGATGTTATAGCAGCTTGATTTGCACTTAGAATCACTTTAACTGTCGATTGTATTGATTTGATAGTGTTTATAGATCGTGCGACACTTCGGCAGCACTTTGTCTCCGGAATCAGAATATTCCAAATGAAGACCCAAGACCCTCTATATATAGGAGAGGCCAGATCGCACCAATCAGTCCACATGACCTGGCCCAGTCCGCACGAACTGGCCCACTTCGCACGAACTGGTCACTTCGTGCGAAGTGGCTGGTTCCAATCCGTTTCCCGTTTTTCTCGTACAACGCGTCCTGGTCTATCTATTTTATTACAAGACTCGATATAAGACGAAGTCAACAGACATATGCACCAACATTTAAGAAAATAATATTTTATAAGTTAGTAAAATTTGTATCGCGTTGTGTCAGCGTTGAAATGTAAAATAATTTGAATCTATACCGTCTAGTGAAAACGTATTATATATGACAAAATGTAGAGTAACTTAAAATATACATAAAAATAAGCACGGAAATCTATTGCCAAAACGTAGACCAACCAAAACCATACATAAAAATAAGCACGAAAACGTTTTATATGGTTTGGTGGTAACCGCCCATGAATCAACCAACACAACGTTTCGTATGATGACCATGTTTCCCCGTGTTAACTCGTAAAATTTAGAACGAAACGTAAAACGAAGAAATTGGAAAAGATGAAAAGTATAGGGGAACAAAGTTGAAAATTAAAAAGTTGTGAGGTTAAATTGGAAAAGATAAAAAGTTTGGGTTAAAGTAAAAAAGCAAATAGTTTTGGGGTTTAAAAGTAAAATATCATTTTTTTTGTCAATGGTCTCTAAATCAAGTGGTGGAATATTTAAATTTCTCTTGAGAGATGGAAGTTCAACTCCCACTTAGTGCAAATTTTGCAGAGTGAGACATTGATGGGCAATGATAGGAGACCCAGGGAAACCTGGGTTCCATCCTTGAGCCAAATGAGTTTTACCGGTAATTTCACCGTTGTGTCTACGGGCGGGTGGGTTACCGGGTTTCCCCAGAATTGGTGGTGAATTCCGGTTACTCTCGGAGTACTTTGTTTGATCCAGTGGATGTTCCGAGAGTGCTCGAGATTGATTCTGTTGGCCATTCAAAAAAAAAAAATTTTAAACTCCCTAAATATTAGATACAACACATGTATGTGTACGCAGAAATAGGTTGCTAATTTATAGTTTTTAAATGTTATTGTTTCTTTGACCTAACTTAAGTTGCACTCAATGACTGACCACTTCCTTCTGTATCACTTCATCAATCGTCCGTACCTAATCAATTTTAGAAAGAAATAAAAAACAGCAAAAAGGGAATAAAGAAAACACTACGGGGGTAATGATTGTTTATAGCAAAAAATAAGCTCAAGACTCATTATAACTTAATACTTTTAAGAAAGATGGATGTTTTGTTTGTAAATTGATATTAAGGATGATCAGAAAAACATAAAACCAAAATAATCGAAATGATTGAGAAAACGATAGTTTGGTTAGGGTACTCGAGGCATCCTCGGGTACCTTGTTTGGTTTGATCGCATCGTTCGGAAAAACAACTGTAGGTGGCTCGGTTTGTAGAATTGGTTTCTACCACCCGTTGAAGCCGATGAAGTATGCGTTTCTCACATGTAAATGGGAAAAATGAATTAGGTACTTCTTCAAACCTCAACTAATTTGAGTACTTTTTATGAAAATAGGTGAAAATTGTGTAATGATTTAATTATACATATTCAACTAGGTTAAGTATCCGTTTATTACATGGGTTAAACCATTTAAATGATATAAGTCATAACCATATAAATAAACAAAATCACATATGCACTAAATATAGATATCATCATCCAAATGTGAAAAAAAAATCATACAAGTTTTAAATTAGAATTTAATAATAACCTTAGCATATTCTAACTATAAAAAGTAGTGAAATCTGATGTGAATGAGAAAGATGTTGTAGAAAGTTGGGCAAACAAAACATAGATAACTCACACTTGTATTCATGGGTTGTATATAACTTTATTTTCAGATTAATTGTGTCGTATGAAATACCAAACGTAAGAAAATACGAAACATATGAAATTTGATGGTTGCAACTAGAAACGGTCTCGTTTATTAACCATCCGATTGTATTTAATATGGCTGCTAAAGCAACTGAAAATGAATGCGACAAAATTTTTATTATGAACCCAAATTAAAAACTTAAAATGCAATCAAATAATTTAGATGTTGTTACATTGTTTGAAGATTTAATAATTATTTTATATATATTTAGGGGTTGTTTGGTAGCCTCTGAATGGTCATTAAGAGGCTACCTCTTAATGGAACCATAAAGAATTTTATCAATGAAAACGTAGAAGAATGTGACATGTGATGATTTATCATTCAGAGGTTACCTCTTAACAATTCAGACTTGAGGTTACCTCTTATTCATTCAGATGTTTTAAACCATTAAGAGGTAGCATCTGAATGATCATTAAGAGGCTACCAAACAACCCCTTAATGTTTGATAAATTTCAAATATATAACACTTTACATAAAAAAAACGACTCTTGCAAAACAACAACAATAATAATAAGAGTAAATTGCCATTTTAGACCATGAGGTATGACTAAAATTGCCACTTTAGTGCAAATAGTTTTTTTCTTGTAATTTTAGTCAAAATAGTTTTGTTTTCTGCCATTTTAGTCCCTGACTTTTGTCATTTTCATCGACCACCACCTCCTACCACCCACCCCATCACAACCTTCTATCATCGCCATCACCTGCCTGTACCGTCACCACCCACCCACCACCATCACCACCCACAATTTCCACCGCCACTTTTCTGCCATCCACGTCATCAACCAACACCACCGTCATCATCGTAAAACCAACAACCATTGCCATCATCTTCACTGTAAACCGGCACAATACCATCCCCATACCATCACACCTGTAAAAAGAAAATGTGGTTTGAGCAAAATTCACCTAAGTTAACTAAATTTTTTAAATGGAGATAGTGAGTTGGATGAAAATGACAAGTTAGGGACTAAAATGACAGAAAATCACCACCACCTCTCACCCCCCACCCCATCACAACCTTCTATCATCGCCATCACCTGCCTGCACCGTCACCACCCACCCACCCATCCCATCACCATCACCACCCACCATTTCCACCACCATCGCCACTTTTCCGCCACCCACGTCATCAACCAACAACACCGCCATCATTGTAAAACCAACAACCATTGCCATCATCTTCCTTGTAAATCGGCACAATACCATCCCCATATCGCACCTGCAAAAAAAAGAAAGAAAAATGTGACTTGACCAAAATTCACCTAAGTTAACTAAATTTTTTGAATAAAGTTAGTGGGTTGGATGAAAACAAGAACTAAAATGGCAGAAAACAAAATTATTTGAACTAAAATGACAAGAAAAAAACTATTTAGACTAAAAGGATAATTTTGATCAAAACTCATGGACTAAATGGCAATTTACTCTAATAACAATAATAAAAAGTTTTACTTTCTAAATTTAATACTTAAACACTAAATATCAACAAGTTAAGAAACCTGATGATGAAATAATAATATTTTATTATGAAACTAGCCTAATATTAAAAGGAATATAAATAACAATATGAAGAAAGAGATTGATCTTATTGATTGAGATATATATTACAAGATATACAAGAGACTTTTTTTAAACGACAAATTAGGATCATTAACGAACCACTAGAGTATCATTGTGCCACCAGCAGAACCAACCGATCATATCCATCTCCACTAGGCTATAATACCTATACACCAATTCAGTAGAAAACCCAATAAATCTGGTAAAAACCCCCTTTGTGAGAATCGAACCCAGGACCTAGTGGTCCCAAAGTGTTATTCCATCTCCAAGATGTCACTTAGGCTATAATGCCATGGGCACAAGAGACTATATAATAGAGTAAAACTTGTGGAAAAAGCCAAATCTATTTTAGGTGTTCATAACCACATTAATAATAAATATATTCATAACACTTCTCGTTGGTTATTAACATAATACGCTTGATGCTGCATTGTTAAATAAAAATCTCATTGTAAAAAACGTAACATGTTTTTTTATGAATATCACAAAATAGAACTTCGTAAATAATTAGTTCTAAAATCCATACACCTCATATAATCTAAAAAATTGATGTAAAAACAACAAAAAAATGTAACATGTGAGTTATAAAAAATGTGAACAGCTGAAAAAATGTGACACATGGCAGCCTGATGTCCAATTATTTGGTTTTCAAAGTTTTTATAACTTACATGAGATTTCTCCGTATAATTGCCTACTAGTATTAAGCCCCTGCGTTGCAGCGGTTGTCATAAAGTGTGTTAAGTAGTAGGAATACTATACCATTGTCAGCGATCACCAACACAGGAAAAGCTCGTAAAAAACAAAATAAATAAAAATGGGAAAAAAATAACGCCGAACGAAAAGCAGACGTCAAATCTTTGAATCACGCACGCTCGTAGCTGAGAAATTAAGCCGAAACGCAAAACATAGAAAAAAATAACTAAATTCATCCAGGACTCGCGTGTTGGACGAACTTGCCAAACGCAGAAAAATAGATGTGACGCGACGGGCCAGTCAAATGGGAAAAATATATATAAAAATGTTGAACCCCACACGCACGTTGCGGTGCGTTAACTCACAAAATTTAGAACGAAACGAAAAACTTGGAAAAGATGAAAAATATGGTGGACCAAAATTGAAAATAAAAAAGAGTTGGTATTAAATTGCAAAAGATGAAAAACTTTGGGTTAAAAGTAAAAAGACAAAGGGTCTAAATTGCAAAATTAAACTTATTTATTAATTTTAGATAAAGATAAAGATAAGGATAAAAATAAGAAATATCTATATATTGATTATTAATTAATATTAATATTAAAAGAAATTTATTAAACAAATATAAATAAAATTTATTAGGTTGAAGGAGATAATGACACGTGACATTATTTATAGTCTTTTATTATAAGTTAGATTAAATAAAACAACTATATTGTTAACTTTAGTAAAGGAAATTATTAGAAAAATATATAAACTAATAATATACGGTTAAGAGCATAAAATATAAATATAGAAAATGTTATTTAAAATAATTAATATGATGAATCAACTTAAAGGCCAATATAACAAATAAACTTAGATTAAATCTGGAATAAAATAATAAAAAATATTGCTAGATTTCTAGTACTAATAATTTCCTCAAATTTTTTGTCCTTATTAGAGAAAACCGATCTACCAAAACATTAAATTTGAACATTTTTAGTACATAGATTATAGGTGGTCTAGAACATTATTTTATATAATTCTTTAAAATAATAAAAAAAAATATACAATAAGAAAATAATCCGTTGAACGGTAAGATAGCGGTGATCTGGATTTGTCAAACCTCTTTTGTTTGTGAGTTGTATAACACGTGCGTAGGCGTGATCCATAACTACTAACCCACTACGTTCTTAGCTCCGTTATAAAATGTATTTTGACCTACATTTTTATGTATATTAATACGCTCGTGTTTTCATAAATAAATATTCGAGATACTTTATAGTATATAAATAAAGTGAGCCTGGTATACAAGCTTTCTTGAAAGAAAAAAAAAGACTAATTACAAGAAAATTTCACAACTTTTTATAAATAGATAATAATTTCTAACATTTAAAACAGTTTTTAAATTTGTTATTATTTCATGTTAACTTGTTTAAAAGTACACGATACACTTTGTTACACATAACTACTTCCCATTCGAGTGCAACCATTGAAGCCAAAAAACACCATCCACCTCCACCCTATCATACCATTCAATCCCAAATATTTGACATTCCTTCGTTCTACCCTCATCATCCTAAATTTATCACACGCTTATGAAAACCCATCAATTTCGAAACCAACCATCACATAACCTTCACTCATCCAATACCGTCAGTTCATTTAAGAAAAACCCTAAGTTGATAGATTACCATACCTTCAAGTACCTCAATCAAACAATTTGATTAGTCATGATTTGCATGTGTGACCATATTTTATAAAAATACGAGCTCTTTAGTCCTACACATTCATCGGGCCCTCAGATTTTCTAGGATTTTGTTATGCGACGAAAGTAAAGGTTTCACATTTATGATGTGTGATTCGTGATTTGCAATATTTCTTGTATTAATTTCAAGGTGGACTTACATGGATAATCTTGATGTGTCAGTTAGAAGGAAGTCTAGAGTGAATTTAGTTTTATTTGGATATTTTTGTCGTGCTTTTTTTTCAATCGTGTGATATAAAAGAAAAAGACTAGATGAAAACTGTGGTTTCTTAAAAGCTCACATCGAAAATGATTTAGCAACAAAAGTAGTGAAGAATATTGATTATGAGTTATGTGGTAAAATTATATACAAACTCCGTGTATACAAAACAATAGAACCCATTCACAATTTGCCACATGTTATCCCTCCATTCATGTATAAATGATATTTTTGTATTTTAGTTTAGAGTTGGTTTAAAAGAATTTTTAAAATCATGAAAACATTTTCAAATTCATTTGCTACTTGTATATGTGCTAGTTATAATTATATACATATGTACTGATTAGACCATAACTAGTGGGCATATTTAGCCCTTGCATTTGATGACATGTCACAACAAAAAGGAAAATGTCACATAATAGTAACCAAGTTTTAAAACTATTCTAATTAGGTCATTCATATCATTTTTTTTCTCAATTAGATAACTTAATATGCAAATCGAGTCATGTCCTTTTTTCCATGTGTTAAGAAAAAAATGGAGCATAAGATACCTTGGTCAGATTATTTTAATATATGAAATTAAATTTATTAAAAATAAAAACACTTTAATTACATTAAAAAATTTTAAAAAGTTACAACCTACGTCATCACTCGACGTTAGCATCAAATAAAAGAGAAAAAAAGAAACAAAATCCACATCACCATGGTTACTTATGAAATGGATGAAAAACTCTTAATTTTAAAGAAAAATGAATGTTGAGTGACCTGATTGTAACACATTTAAAACTTAAATTACCTAATTGAAACACTTTAACAACTTGGTTACTATTCTACAAAATTACCCCACAAAAATCATGCAAACTAAATTTTCACCATTGGAGGAAACTTGCATTTAGGCTAGCGGCTGTCTTCACGTGCATCATATACGGCTAGTGAGTGGAGCCCACATCATATTAAAAGAAAAAAAGAAACTATGCTAATTGCTAAATGATCTCCCACGATAATATTTGGTCCAAATAAAAATGACAAAGTTAACATAGGTAATATTTTCAATTCCAAATCTATACTATATAATAAAATAATAAAAGAAATCTGGGTTAGATCCTTGAGCCAAACGGGTTTTACCGGTAATTCTACTGTCGTGTCTACGGGCGGGTGGGTTACCGGGTTTTCCCCGAAATTGGTGGTGGACTCGGGTTACTCTCGGAGTACTCCGTTTGTCCAGTGGGTACCCCGAGAGTGCTCGGGATTGATTTTGTTAGCCGTTCAAAAATAAATAAATAAATAAAAGAAACCATTTATGAGACACATGTCACTCATTGAATTCATCTATTTTTTAGTAATTAATTTAATTAAAAGATAATTATACAATTGAATTTAATATAAATTTAATTATTAATTTTACATTATTATTATATTAATTTTACATTATATTGGGGAGTTGTAACATTCGACATTCGTTTATTCCTTAATGATATAATTGTTTACGTTATAGGCAAAGCAATATTTGAAACAATAGAAACATAGTATATAACGATGTCTTAGTTTTATGACTTGAATATTTTTAAAAAGAAAATAGAAAATCCATATCTATATCTATACTATATAATAAAAGAAACCATTTATGGGACACATATCACTCATTGAAGCCATCTATTTTTTCAGTAATTAATTTAGTTAAAAAATATTTATACAATTGAATTTAATATAAATCTAATTATTAATTTTACATTATATTAGAGGATTTTATTCAATCTCACGAATCAAATGTATCATAATACAATTCGATTCCCTTGACAGATTATAAGATTTTCAATATTATACGGACTAAACGTAACTATATCTTTATTTTTTAGAGCAAGCAAGATATATATTGCATCCCTCCATTTTCTTTATTACCCATACTAGGTTAGAACCCCGTGTATTATACGGGTTGAATAAATATAATTTTATATATTAAATAATTAAAAACCCCGCATATTTCACAAGTTGAATAAAACTAATTTTATACACCAGATAATAATTATAAAAAGTTTTATTTTTAAAACCCCCATATATTACACGGGTTGAATATATTGAATTTTGTATAGTAAATAATAAAAGAAGTTATATTTAAAAAAAAAAACTTTGTGCATTACATGTGTTGAATAAATCTAAATTTATATACCAGATAAGATAATTATAATTATTATCTGGTGTATATAATTAATTTTATTCAACTTGTGAAATATACGGAGTTTTTAATTATTTAATATATAAAATTATATTTATTCAACTCGTGTAATACACGGGGTTCTAACCTAGTTTAGTCTAAATCAATGCCAACTTAATATTTGTTTTTAAAAGAAATATAAACAATATTTTTTAACCACTTTAGTTTCAAAATTACTCTATTTATTTTTTTAACAACTTTATTTACTCTATTTATTTTCAAGCGTCAACTCGTATAATTGGAAGAAACAAGGTGAATGAGAAGGCAAAAAACAGAACCATCTATTGAGAAAACCAAAACAAAGCTTATCGAGGAGTTAACCAACTCATTAAAATTTAGATAAGAAACTTATCCATCTTTTGAAACTTTAATGAACACTTACCTCGGATTGAAATAAAAGAAATTACTCTTTATCGATACAAGCTACGTAGATCCCGTTACACTAGCCGAGCATTAAGAGATGTGCGCTATGATTATTAGCTATAATGAACACTTACATGGTTTTAATTATTTTAAGTTTAATTTTTAGCTGCATTTATGTTTAATTATATTTAACTAATTTATTTATATTTCGTAGAATAAAAAATGGAAAATGGACTAATAATACTTAGGATTTTTGAGTATTAAAAATAAAATATAAAAAGTGATGATGAGGAGGAAATGTAAATATTAGTAAAGATGTTTGTAGGATTGGAGAGAAAATAAATGTTTTTGATGCATTTGTAGAAATATGATGTGATAGCTGATTTGATGTGTTTGTAGATGCATTTAGCATCTTGCATTGGTGATGGTCTTATACAATCTCATTTGTTGCTTATATAAATTTTATGTTGGTTATCATTGTCTACATATGTGCTCCTTATATATACACATATGCTTATTATATAAATTCATATGTTACTTGTATATGTGTTGGTTATAATTATCAGCACATGTATAAAACACTATTTTGTAACTTTTCAAAAAATATCATTTTTAAAAAGATATATATATATATATATATATATATATATATATATATATATATATATATAGCAATATTATACACATATGAAAGATAAAAAAATGTTTGATTTTATGTATAATTTTTAAATAAAATACCAACGTATAAAGTGGCGGAGCTTGACCAAAAGTTCCGAGGGGGCGGATATACCACCCCGAAAATATAAATCTTTTATCATAAATATGATGTCAGTAACTAAACAAATGAACTAACTAGGATTAAAAATAACCTAGTTAGATAAAAGTCTTGTAGTGACTTATAAGTGGGTTAAAACACTCAAAATATGAACTAAACGATTGTAGAGGGACCAAAGTTGTTAAAATTGAAACTTAATATATTAAAACAAAATTAAAAAACCCAAACACACACAAAAGTGTGTGTCTGGTTTGTATAAAACACAGGGGGCGACCAAGAACCCTCACAAAACCCTAGTTCATGATTAATTGCCCAAATTGAAGACCAAATTCAGTTCCAAATCAAAATCCGAGCATAAAATAGTGATCTCCTCTGAAAAGGGGTCATAAGATACGTAAATTTCGTAGAAAATTTCCATCTAAATTTCTGGATGAACATAGGAAATTCGAAATTGATGTTGCATGATTGTTGTATGGATGAAATTGGAATGATTGTGTTTAGGAATAAACCCTAGTCAATCATTTGTTGAAATTATGCTTATTTCTTGTAAATTCACGATCACCATTGAAGGTGATAAGTGGGTTTTGTAGGAACATGTTAAAAGCTAGAATTATGATTGTTATTCTAGTGTAATTTGAGTTCTAGGAAGTAAATTAAGATGTTGTTAATGTGAAAATTGATATGAACATGCCTAATTGATGTTAATCTTGGCTAAATAACAAGCTATGAACTTGATTGTGAATTGTGTAAAATTCTACTCTTAAGGTGTTTGTAAAAATGCCTAAGAGAAGGCTAGGTATTGAAATTTGAACAAAAACGCATACTTGTACAATTTGGTGAATTATGCGTTATATGTTAAGAAAAGAGTTCTAAACGGTTTGCGGTTGAACTCTATAGGAAAGGAAACCGGAACGTCAAGTGGACAAGCCGGCGGTGACGCGCGTTTGAAGGGTGTGCTTTGAAGGTACGTAACCTTGGTTTCGTTACATTATACCTTGATTTCATTGTAGTTAACATCTTGAAATTAGCAATATGAAAGACTGTAGTTTATTGTAGAAGTGACAAAGTTCACTAGTCAATCAAGACGGGTCAAACGATTTGTTAAAGTATGTTTGGTTTGTCATTAAAATGGTGGATTCCATTAGACAACCAAACGAGTCAAACAAGAACTTAAAAAGGGGTAGTCTAGAAGTGACTTGAATGTCACTTGAATATTGTGTATTATGAAAGCGTAATGCCATAAAATGGTAATGATACGCTGAAGTTCACAAGCCCGGGGAATGGGGAATTTTGTTCAAAAACTCATAATTGATAAATTTGAAAGATATAAAATACGACTAACGGGTCGAATAAATATAAAAGGAACATATAGACTTTCAACCCGTGAACTGGAGTTTATAGAATATAATGATAATAAATGTGTTGGCATTTTAATTACGAGCGTGTAGGAAAAAGAATCACGTAAAACGGATATGTAGAATGAGAGTTATGAAGTTTCAAAGTTTGAATTTTGGTTTAAGGTTGAGCTGGGCAAGTGTAGCAGCAAATAAAGGAACCTTCTGTCGAAAATAGGGCGTGGCGTAGCGCGACGCCCCTAGGGACCGAAAATTGTTTGAATTTTGTTGTTTTAACACATGCAAGTTGTTTCCATACATTATTAAGTTATCAAAACTAATTGTTAAGTTGGTTTTGAATTCAGGTGAAAGTAGTAATCTTTTGGATGAAGATTAAGCAAGCGCCAAGAACCGAACACTCATCTTTTAAAGCTTCTACTATAATCTATTTCGTTCTAGTTTATGTGACTCTTATGAATACTTGATACTTTGTTTTGAATGTTTAAATTAGTCTGGTAGTCGACTAGAATACTTTAATTAAGTATGTTTCTAAACTTAACTACTTTGTAAAAACGAAATTTTGTATGAAATGTTTAAAAGTTTAAATTTAAAACATTAGGTGTTACAAGTTGGTAATCAGAGCTTAAGGTTGTCAACAAAGTGTGTTCGGTTCAAGTTTGATCAATCATCCGGTAAGAATTAGTTACTTTAGTAGATCTTATCATATGTGAGAAAAAGAGATGTGAATTAATGTGCATAGGAAGAGCGTGTTAACACACTCAAACCAAGAAAGTGCACTAGATGAGAACGGTTAAAGCAAGTTATGAACTTGGCAAAACCGAAGCAAATAAAGTATATGTTATAAATGAAATGTATAACAATTGGTATAAACATTTCAGTTTCAAGATGACGGAAATGGGTAACAATGATGCGCTGCCGATAGTCACCGAACAAATGAAAGAGGTGATTGCCGAAGAAGTAGGGAAGGCAATCGAGAATAGTCTATCCGGTTTCATAGACAAAATCCAAAGTATGGTGCTTTTGTTAGTTGAGGAACGGGTTAAAAGATTGGAAGACAATGTCAAACTTGTGAAAGAAAAATCTGGAGAACGTAAGGGTTGTTCATACAAAGAGTTTATGGCGTGTAAACCGCCAATTTATAACGGGGAAGTTGACCCAATAATATGTCAAAGATGGCCAAGTGATGTTGAAGGGGTATTTGAAAGGACCCACTGTGACGTAAGCGATTATGTGGCTTACGGAACGGATCAATTAAGGGGTCAAGCCAAGGATTGGTGGGATAATAAAAAGAAGGAGATTGTAGCCGAATCGGCAAGGGTTATGACGTGGGATGAGTTTAAGGTACCATTCCTTAAACACCACAGTCCCAAGGTAGTCATCAACAGAATTAAGGAGGAATTCATCCAGTTAAGGCAAAAGGGTGAAACAATTGATAAAATCAAGGGTATCTTCATGGATAAGCTGAGATTCTACGATTAGCTAATGACTACCGAGGAGCAAAAAATATATTATTATTATTATTATTATTATTATTATTATTATTATTATTATTATTATTATTATTATCATTATTATTATTATATGTTAAGTGCTGAATATCGGGAGTTTATGACTCCTTCCAAGTATGAGACGCTCACCAAGATCATAAATACGGCTCGGGAAAGATAAATTGAACTCAAAAGGCAAATTGAACGAGGTGAACGAAGGGCAATGGATGTTAACCCGAGCCCTACAAAGAAGGCTCAGACGACTGAGTCGGTAAAGAAGATGGATTCGAAGGGTGGATCACCGAGTTGAAAGGTATGCGGAAAGGGGCACAAGGGCGAATGTCGCTTTAAAGATAAACCATGCCCCATATGCGGAAAGACAGGGCATACGGCCGCGCTATGTCCGGGGAAAGTTTCGGTGTGCTATAAGTGCTATCAGCCGGGTCACAAAAAGTCTGAATGCCCGGAGTTGGTTGGGAAAAAGAACGAGAGAGATGTTCAAGTGGAGACCCAAAAGGCGAAGGCTAGATCTTTCCAACTAACTGCGGCTGAAGCAAAGACAGAACCCGATGTGGTCTCAGGTATATTCGCAATAAACTCGATCCCTGCACGTGTATTATTTGATACGGGTGCGAATAAATCCTTTATTTCGCATGGATTTATTCGGCATCCTTCATTTGTATTGACGAAATTATCTGTGCCCTTAGAAGTTGAAATAGGGGATAACAAGAGTTTCATAGTGTGTGATGTTTGTCAAAATTGCAAACTGAGTATCGATGACGAAGAATACTCAATAGATCTAATCCCGATGTCGATGGGAGAATTCCAAGTGGTTGTCGGGATGGATTGGTTATCCTGACACCACGCAAAAGTCGTGTGCTTTCGTAAAGAGATAAAGTTAATATCTCCGAGCGGAAAACACGTCACCATCTATGGCGAGAAAGGGGGCAATCCTATGATATGTTCGATTTTAAAAGTTCACAAGCTGATGAAGCATGGATGTAGAGTGTTTATGATATACGCAAATGAACCAGGGAAGGAATTACCGAAGATTGGGGACGTACCGGTGGTACGTGATTTCGAAGATGTGTTCCCGGAAGATTTACGGGGAATACTAGGGGTGTGCAAAAAAATCCGAATCTGAAACCGAATCCGAAATATCCGAAATTCCGAATCCGAACTATCCGAAATTTCGGATATCCGAAAATTCGGATTCGGATATCAATTTTGAAAATTTTCGGATATTTCGGATATCCGATATCCCAAATACTAAATAATACTTTTTTTTTATTTTTAATTTTTAAATATAAATACCCATGTTTACCCAATTCCTTTAAAACCCTAGATAGAATTAACAGTCGACGCCACCCTTCTCCAATCTCCACTCTTCATCGCTCATCTTCAATCGATCGTTCCTCTCGAGTCTTGACAATCGCTCCATAGAATCCTCTACTTTGATGAGTTGTATCAGGTATTACTTAGCACGATTCGTTGTTTACTTCGATTTGTTTGCAAACACTTCAGTTTAATCACGATTTGTTCCTCTCCTTAACGACTTCAGTTTACTTACAGGTTTTTCACGATTTATTCTTCACTTTAACGATTTGTTACACTTTAATGACTTCTGGTGTAACACCCTTGTTATTATTTTAAAGGTTTTCGTATAATTAACGAAAATAAACATGTAATTACGATTGATTTTCCTTAGAAAATAAGAGTAATTTAAAACTTTTACAACTTAAAAGTTTTCAACATTATATAAATAAGTTCGTCGTTTAAAAGTTACAACGTAACGCCGTGCGGAAGCTTTAATCTCGTGTGTTCGGTTCTTCTTCGAGCTTGATCTTCATCTGGGCACTCTTGGCGATCACCTATGATTAAAACCAACTTAAAAGTTAGTTTTGATAGTTAAATAATAAGTTTAAACAAGTTACAAGGGTCAAAACAACAAAAATAAAATTTTTCCGGAACTAGGGGGCGTCGCGTGACGCCTAGCCCCCTTTTTTCACAGCATGTTGCTTAAACTGTTGCTGCATATTCCCAGCATGACCCGATTTTACGGAAACGAGCATAACTCTCTCGTTTTTAATCCGTTTTACCCGATTCTTTTTCCTATGCGTCCGTAATTTAATTCTCCATCATATGGAGTTAAAATCAAACATCCAACATAATAAATTTTGAGACTTCTAAGCCTTCGACTCGTTACCTTTTTACCGAATTTTATCCCGTTTATGCATTTTATCAAACAAACGTATTTGTTTGATCCTTATATCACATACACTTCTTCAAATTAATGTTATCTACAATTTTAGGTTCTAATCACAGGTTTATTACACAATTTAAACCCGTTTTCGCTCGTATGCTTATTTTGACCCGTTAAGGGTATTTAAGCACTTTCGAGCCTAAAATCGCTTTCGATTGCTTCTAGCATTCCATCACCACATTTCTTATCCTATAATCTCCCACCACAACTGTATTTATGGTGGGTTTAATGTGGTGATCTATATAAACCAAATTTTATCCCTCGAATCATTATTTTACGGCAAAAGCTCAAATAGTACCATTTGACTAATATAATACCTCTTTCAGCTTCTATACTTATTCTAAGTATTTACCTAATCATAAAACTCGTTTCCAAACAACCTTTAAAGGTTGTTTGTTCGAATTAGCTAACAAGGGCGTTTTGGTCCTTTTTAGTCTTTCAATTACGACAAGGTCTTTTGAGAGCATGATTGACCCATAATTCTTCTTTTGAGTTATGATCTTGTTCGAAAAGTCATTATGCTTTTCGAAACGCCACGACCCTCTTTTAAAACATTCGGTTTACCCATTCAAGTAACCCATTGTCTATCTAAGACTTCATTTAATGCTCATTGAACCTTACGTTCTAAATGAATAATTACTCTATTACACATACCTGGCTCGGGTCAATGTATTGACCTGTTTTAATGCCTTGCTATAATAATCACTAAATACTAGCGATGCAAATATCATTTCTACATTTATTCCTGAAATCATATAACTCGACAAGAATCGTTAGTCGCTATTATCAAAAGGTGGTATCTTCACCCTTTGACCCGTTTGGTCTAAATGACCGATTATATTAGCGAGATGACATGTATTTTCATCTCGACTATTTGACTCGCTCCGATTTACATCGTGCGGTCGTTTTACTTATAATTCATTTCTTAACACTTTCGGCCTATTAAGGCTTACTTCATAAGTGTCTTTTAAAACCAATAGTTATGGTCAACGAGTGGCCAATTTACCGTTTTATTTATCTTATTCGTAACTAATACGAATATTCTAAAATATAAGACTAGTGTAAGCCATACTTACCTTACTTCCAAATTATGCTTTTCCGTCATTCTCGCTTCGTTTGACCCGCTTCGATCCCAAGCTTTCACCTAGCTTGTTAATCGTCAAACTATCATTGTAAATTGTAAGATGGTTAGATTAGTCATAATTATTCACGACTATTCCATCTCACTTATTTCATAAGTCGAAACTACTATTCGACTTCATGATTAGTTACCTTAGCTAATTAAAGTTAACTACTTTCGATCACATGATTTACAACATTAGTTCAAATCAACACGATGATTAGAACTCTTCTTGTTTCATATTTCATATAACTTGCCATATTATTTAAATACACATTTTCACTCTAATTTCAACACTTTAGTTTTCATTTAGGCATTTTAACAAACACCTAATGTGCATACATTTTTACACATTTACAACTAGTTCATAACTAGTTATTTTTACCAAGATTAACATCAAAATTCAAACCCCCATGTCTAGTTTTCATGAACTACACCTACTACTAGTATCATAACATTAATATTCATCAATTTAACACTCTAATTCAAGTGTTCATCTTCTTGTCATAAAACCCACTTAACACATAAATGGATGGTTATGAACCTCATATCTATGAACACTAATTCAACAAATTATAGGCTAGGGTTTGCTCCTAGACATGATTTCATCCTAATTTCATCCAAACTTCAATCATGCAAGCCAAATTTTCGATTTCATATGTTCACCAAGAATTCAAGATGGAACTAAATAATGAAATTTGGCATACCTTATGATCCCTTCATCGAGGTGATCACGAATTCGTGCTTGGATTTCGATTTGGGTTGGATTTACCCCTTCAATTTGTTGATTTTATGCTTGATAGGGTTTGAGGTTAAGAGCCCTTCTTGGCTCCTGTGTTTTGTGCGACCAGAACACACACAGAGGTGTGTGTTTTGGTGTTTTTAGTTTTAATTAATAAAAACCCATTTTCTCATTTTAACCATTTTAGCCCCTCAACTTTACCCAGGTTTATTAAGGTTACTACATCAAGTTCCCTCATTATTTTAAAACACTAGACTAACTAGGTTGATATTCCTAGTTATTTAGTGGGTTCCGGGAGTTATAACATGTTTTATTTTAAGTCCCGTTAACTCGGGCTCTTATAAACTCAATTCCTTAATTCTTTGATTTGCTTGTATTTAATTATTAGGATTTCTTATTTAAATCAAATTATTTACAGGGTTATTTTTACTGCTAACGGTACTTTACCCGTCTTTTAGTATTAACGGAGTTTGATTACCAAACCCGTTTTCGGGGTGTTACAAGTCTACCCCCCTTAAAGAGGTTTCATCCTCGAAACCTTTCTTACATAGTTCATCGAGTTCTAAACTCAATGCATTTGACCTGAGTAATCTTTTAAGCATTACTCATACTTTAACCCATTGTTAGTATTACCAGAAAAATTTTGGTAATATCTTTTTGGTTACAAAACATCTACGTACCCCATACGACATAATGTAACTTGAAATAACGTAATTCCGTTATTTCTACTAGTTTAGTTAACTTAGTGATATCCATCCCTTTTATATATTATCGAACTCTTTGTGAATCCGTTACCTTGACCCGTTTAAAGGTCTTTAGTGAAATCTTTCACTTTTAGCAACAATTTCTTTTGTTTTCAAATTCATTTATACGGTTCAGTTATACTGAATTCTCCGCTTACGAGCAAACCAAACTTCTCGATTTGAATTGCTGACCTTCACCGGTCTCACTAACTAGACTTATTAGTCCAGTTACTTTTTACCGCTCGCTTGGTTATAATGTGATTCTACTTCACATTACATTTCTTAACCGTGATCGTGTCGCATCATGTTTAATTTATATATCTACCTTTCATTTTCGAAAAGATCACTTTTCGAATATATCGTCTTGCACCTATCAGCGTCAAGACTTGAATCTTTCATGCTTACTATTCAAATTCCTATCAGAATTTATATTTGTAAAAATGTTATTTCTTACTAAAACTGAATTCTAGTTTAACGTTTTTCTCTTTAACTATGTCAATTACTCATATCAAGGAAATTGACAACCCATAATTTATTGTTTTCCGTTCTCATTTTACGCGGGGAATCGCAACAAGTTCCCTCACCTTACACTATTGACCCGTAGGTTCCTTTACTTAACCTCGTAGGCTATTTCCTTAAGCTTTCACCTCTTTAAGGCGAGGCCCTTATGATCCCTTTGCTTCAATTCATGACCCGTGGGTCATTTTGGCCCCGTAGACCGTTACACTAATTAATATCCCGTAGGTTATGATGATCCCGTAGATCATCTTTTATTCGAGTCTTTATTCAAATGTGTATACGTTTATATACGCATATGGCGTTAAGGCACCCCTTTTTATGTTTAGAATTATTCACCTTTACTTTTTGGATTTCGTTTGACCTTGACCGTAGTCTAAGGCTTCATTTGTTCACTTTCGGACTATCTTTCCGATTTACGACTTCTAACATCATTTACACGTCGGTTTGTCCTACGTTTACCATTACCCAGTTCATACTTATACTCCTTTACAACCCATTACTCGGGTCCTTCTATCTTATTGTTTTTAGCTTTCTGGTTCACCGGTTTGCGTTTTCCTATTATATTAAGCGTTATTCCTTAATTGACTCGTTTGACTAATTTTGGGTGAATTTTCATTGCTTATGAATGTCAAACTTCATTCTTTATTTGACCCGTCCAACTTTGAAATGGTTGAACGTAATTACCAAAATTTATGTTTGCGAAAATTCTTGTCATCTTTTAGTCATGACTCATATTCCGAGTCTTTTGACTTTCTATTTCGCGTTCCCGTCTCTCGGTTTACGCATTCACTCACAATCCTACCCATCCATCGGGTATCTTTACCGTAATCATTATCAAGTAACCATTCTTATATGGTTTTAGACATCATTTTAATTTATTTAGTCGTCTTAGCGAAATCCATCGCTTTTATTCAATTAAGTCCTTTATTCATTATTTAATTCGTTTGACTTGTCCACGTGAATTTCATCACTTATATCGGTCAAACCTTTATCCCCATGCCTTAGCATTCTCATTAGTTGGTTTGTATTTTCATTTACTTCGATCTTTGTCCCTTCTCTCGGGCTCGTCATTTTAACGTAATATGCTTCCGTCGTCCGACTTGCGTTTACGTTTACTATCAAACATCTTATTTATTTGATTCATTTGGGTACCATTTAAGTTAGTCCCATTCACCCCGCCCTTACTACATCGGATGTAAACATGTCCGCTATAAGAAGTTCATGGTATCATATGCCACTACTTACTTGGCCAGAGTAAGCGATTAACACATGACACGCATGACCTTTTTATAGTTTTCACATCACGCCCTATGTAAGTAATGCCTCTATTTGTTTCTCTTGGAAACAATATCCCGAATACATTTTCTATTCGGGTTTTTCCAAGTTTTTAATCTACATATGCAACTTTCAATTTCTACATATTTGTTGCATATTACCTTTTGTGCAATTAAATTTAAAATGTGCACCTGGTAATGCTTGCCCTCACGGGCTTCTCTTGCCATTAACCTTGTTCGCGATCGCTACGCGGTTTAGGTCTTTGATGAGCATACTCTTCTTGTCATATCTCGGACCATTCCATCATCATATCCACAATTCGTTCAACTCTCGTCATCTTCAAACGCGAGTGTTCTTCAATTAAAACATTCACAAAAGTTAGTAATGTCAACTTCAATAATCGCCCGTATTATAATACAAGGCTTTTTCTACTATACGCGTCAACGCGCGTATTTTCGTCAACTACATCAGTCATTTTAATTGGGGTAACGTGTATCACACGATAGCCCTATGTGTTGTTTACAACACTTTAGCATGCTAAACTATTAACATACATGTACTTACCGGATTTGCGATCAAGCCTCGAACCGAACACTTTATTCTTTTAACCTTGAGCTTTGATTACCAACTTGTAACACCCTTGTTATTATTTTAAAGGTTTTCATATAATTAACGAAAATAAACATGTAATTACAATTGATTTTCCTTAGAAAATACGAGTAATTTAAAACTTTTACAACTTAAAAGTTTTTAACATTATATAAATAAGTTCGTCGTTTAAAAGTTACGACGTAACGCCGTGCGAAAGCTTTAATCTCGTGTGTTCGGTTCTTCTTCGAGCTTTATCTTCATCCGGGCACTCTTGGCGATCACCTATGATCAAAACCAACTTAAAAGTTAGTTTTGATACTTAAATAATAAGTTTAAACAAGTTACAAGGGTCAAAACAACAAAAATAAATTTTTTCCGGAACTAGGGGGCGTCGCGTGACGCCTTGGGGCTTCGCGTGACGCCTAGCCCCCTTTTTCACAGCATGTTGCTTAAATTGTTGCTGCATTTTCCCAGCATGACCCGATTTCACGGAAACGAGCATAACTCTCTCGTTTTTAATCCGTTTTACCCGATTCTTTTTCCTATGCGTCCGTAATTTAATTCTCCATCATATGAAGTTAAAATCCAACATCCAACATGTTATGGGTCATTTTCTGAGCATACATATCCTGACTAATATCCTACTTTTGGTTGTTTATTTGTGATCAGGATACTGGATTAGGATACTGTTAATATCCTGGGCGATATCCTGGTGTTAACTAAATTAACCACGTGCAGGTTAGAGGCTGTGGGTTACTAACGGTCAGATGGACTTCTTCTCCTCAAGACTCGGGCATATCTGTTATGTGAGAAACGTTGAACCCGAAAGACCAGGTCTACAACGTTCGAGTGGGGAATATTCGCTGGATCCCGGTTATTTAGGATAGTTTGTTGCATTTATTTTACTATAAATAGATGGGGGCGGATCAGATTAAGGCACACAATCTTACACACACACTTTCGAACACTTTTACTCTCTAGCTCACTGCAAACACTATACACAAACACTTGTATTCGAATTACCTTGTAACATCTAGTTGATCCGTACCACATCCTGCACTGCATCCTGATATTTAAAGCAATAGAAGAACTAGGCAGCTGCGATTGTCAGCTCCCGAGGTTTTGTGCCGGCGATCTAGATTGATCAAGGGCTTTCCTCATATATCACGTGTCAACCTTTACTTTTTTGCTCATTGTTTGATCATAGATACAGCTCTATATCCTGAGCCGTATCCTTAAATTGTTTTTATAATTAACTTGGCTAATACATTTTTCAACTCACATTTCTAGCACACTACCTCACTTAACTAATTTGATCACTTAATTACTTCGGTAATTTTTGACCAAAACAATTTGGCGCCCACCGTGGGGCAAGTGGTGCTATTTTTGCTAAAAACTTTAGTAAAATCATTACTCGGTTTTCTATTATCAAGACTTTTTTCTAAATTGTTTTCACTGGCCTCGGGATCAAACATGAGCTCTTCCACCATGTCTGCTACAACCTCTGCAATAGTTGGTTCGGTGCTTCCACCACCTCCTCCCAGATCGCAATCCTCTTCTCAAGGAACTGAAATTCATGCGGCTCGGGATGTTATCCCCGCTCGTAATATTCAGGGATCCGGTCCTGTTTTGGCCTCTAATGATGAAATTCTAACCTTATTTGGAAGTGTGCAGGAACAAATGAGGCAGCAGCAGGAAACAAACCAAATGCTGTTAAGGGAGATACAACTCTTAAAATCTGGTTCGAGTAGATCCACTGAAGATATCGTCATTCCCTTGCAGCCCAGGGCTTTGAACTTCAGTTCTACAGTTTACACTGAGGATAACCGAGGAAATATTGTGCCTAGCCATCCCCAGAATCCTACTCCTGAGATGCCCTCTTCGGTTAGAGTGTCGACTACGAGGAGCTCAGGATATGCTTCAGGACATGGCCAAAATCCTCAGATCGGTAATGTATCTAATAATAATAATACTCTTGCCACTAACAGTGTTGGATCTTTGCAGGATACAGGTGTGACGTCGACATTATCTAGGGAGCTCCAAAAGCTGAAGGATATGATATCCAGTGTACCTGGGGTGGTTCAGCCGATCCCTGAAGTGTCCCATGATAGCCACAGAATATCTCGGTTTGTGCATCCCATTTGTGATGCTGAAATCTCGAAAAGATTCCAAACTCCTAACATGAAGCTTTATGATGGAACCACGGATCCTGAGGAGCATATTTCCCAGTATAGGGAACGGATGGAAATCAACCCTATCCCTCCAGAAGTTAAGGAAGCATGCTTATGCAAGGGTTTCGGCTCTACTCTAACAGGACCAGCCTTAAAATGGCTGCTAAGCATTCCTCCTCACTCAATTACTTCTTTTGCTCATTTGGTTAACTTATTTAATAGTCAATTTTCTTGCAGCCGGAGTTTTGAGAAATTAACCAGTGACCTTTATAGGATAACTCAAGGACCTCAGGAATCCTTGAGGGATTATGTGAATAAGTTTAGCCGGGAATCCTTGGATATCCCGCACCTTGATGTCGCAACAGCTATACAGGCTTTCAAGATGGGATTGCAGAAAGATTCCCAGTTTTACCAGGATCTTGTTATGAATCCCTGTAGAAACCTGGATGAAGCTCGTAACAGGGCATTGAGATATATCAGGCTGGAGGATGATAAGAAAATGCAAGAGAGAATGAATGCATCCTCAACATATGAGTCAACTAACAGGAAGTCAGAATCCTCGTACAAGCCATACCGCTCTAAGCCGTATGGTAGAAATGATAACAAGAAAGTGAATGCTGTTGAAGACGAGGATCCTGAGGAGTATCCTGAGTTATTTGAATATTGTTTTTCTGTTAATATTCCTGAACTAATGTATGCTATGCAGGGTTTAGGAGACAAATCCAGGTGGCCTCGGAAGAATCAACAAAAGGCTGATTGGAAGGATAAGTCCAAATGGTGTGCCTTCCATGAAGATTTTGGACATATTACAGAGGATTGCATTGCTCTAAGGAAGGAAATAAGCTATCTCTTGAGCAAAGGTTATCTGAAGGATCTCCTGGGAAGAAAGAAAAACAAGGGTCAGGATACTGAGAAGGATCCTGAACGTGCAGCATCACCTCCTGCGGATGCCAAGATAATCAACTTTATTTCAGGAGGATCCGAAATTTATGGAACTTCATATTCAGCAGCCAAGAGGCATGCAAAGGAGGCTAAAGCTGAAAGAGGGGAGAGACCGACCAGGATGACAACCCTCACAGCTGATAAAGTGATCACTTTTGATAGCGATGACAGGGATACTGTGCAGGATCCTCACCATGATGCTCTAGTAATAACATTATATGTGGCTAACCATTTTGTACGCAGGATATTGGTGGACAATGGAAGCTCCGTCAACATAGTTCAATTAGAGACATTGAAGAGGATGAATGTATCCCCAATGGATATCACTTCAAAATCCACTGTACTCGTTGGCTTCAGTGGAGAAGCTAGGAATACCGTGGGAGCGATTAAGTTACCAGTATATGTTGTAGGGGTCAATTCGATACAACGCTTCTGTTGAATGGACTCCCTATCCTGCTATAATATTATATTGGGTAGGCCATGGATCCATGATATGAAAGTTGTGCCATCGACTTACCATCAATGCATCAAAATCCCTACACCTTGGGGAGTTGTCAAAGTAGACAGTGATCAGCAGGAAGCAAAGGAGTGTTACTCATCCTCCATGAAATCCTCTACAAAGCCTAATGCAGCATAGCAATTAAAGATATGGGCCCAGGATGTCATGGAAGCTTCGGAGCAGGATGTGAAAAAAGTTATCCTGGATCAAGATAATCCAGATATCTCGGTGCTCGTAGGGGCCAATATCCCGCAGGATATTGAGCATCAATTGACTAACTTTTTGAAATGCAGGATGTCAACATTCGCATGGAAACACGAGGATATGACAGGTATTTCCAAGGATGTTATAACACATAAGCTTGGCATTGACAGGTCAGTTAAGCCTGTCCAGCAGAAAAGAAGGAAATTTGCTCCGGAACGAAATGCAATTATTCAAGAGGAAGTAGAGAGATTGTTGAAGTAAAAAATGATCAGAGAAGTCAAATTTCCAAGGTGACTAGCAAATGTAGTAGTGGTACAGAAAAAATTGGGAAATGGAGAGTTTGCGTGGATTATACAGACTTGAACAAGGCTTGTCCAAAGGACCCATTTCCTCTCCCTCATATTGACTCAATGGTAGATGCCACTGCCGGCCATGAAATGTTAACCTTCATGGATGCATCCTCAGGATTTCAACAGATCCAGATGGAACCTTCGGACCAGGAGGATACTGCCTTCATGACACCAACAGGTATTTATTGTTATACTGCTATGCCTTTCGGTTTGAAAAATGCAGGTGCAACATACCAAAGATTGGTGAACATGATGTTCAAAGATAAGCTGGGAGACACAATGGAGGTATACATCGATGATATGGTGGTGAAATCTAAAAAAGCTGAGGATCACCTCCAGGATATTAAGGGAGCATTTGATATCCTGGATCAGTATAACATAAAGCTGAATCCTGCTAAGTGCCATTTCGGAGTGGGGGAAGGAAATTTTCTAGGATATAAGGTAACCAAAAGAGGAATAGAGGCAAGCCCGGAGCAGATAAAAGCCATCTTGGATATCAAATCACCTTCAAATATGAAGGATGTCCAACGGTTAACAGGACGAGTAGCGGCGTTAAATAGATTTATCTCAAGATCCTCAGAAAAATGAAAGGAATTTTATGATATTCTGAAGAAAAATAAGAAGTTTGAATGGGGGAAGAAGCATGAAGCAGCCTTGCAGGATTTGAAGCAGTATCTATCAACCGCACCTCTACTGATGAAGCCCGAGGATGGTGTAACATTTGTGCTCGAAATCATTATGAACAGTTCAATTATCAATAAAACAATGTTATTTGATCCCAATGTTTGTTTGGTTGTGTTTTACATTTTTCATGTTTTGACTTTTGTTCGATTTTAAACTCTACATCGCTTTCTGGAGAACTATACGCAAACTGGTGCGTAAACGTACTCAGTTTAATGCGACAAATACTCCGGAACATCAACATATACTCAACATACCTTAAAAAACCTTTACATAACTTAGAAATAAGTTTTGAAGGCCTTGGTATGGCAAAAACAAGTTAATTCGCTTACAGGGACTAAATTTGACAAAACTGCAAAAGTATGCCAATTTGAACTAAAACAGACATTCCGGAACATGTCCATAAGTTAAACATACCATAAATATCTTTTACATAGCTTAGAAACAGGCTTTGAGGGGTTTGGTATGCTAAAATAAACTTTTGGATCATTCAGGGACTAAAAGTGTCAAAAAGTGCATAAGTTTGCACTTTCGCGCATAACTTACGTTCTGAATACATCCGGACATCCAAAAATTTATGTAAGCATCCTAATATTATGCCTTAGTGTTTGGCATGAGAAAAATCCATTCATCGCGCAATTTGGATCGTTTTTCGCGCTTATGCGCATTCCGTCGTAATTTACCGAACATCGCGATCGTACGGCCAAACGAACCAACATCCGACATATTTTTGAGCATGTTTCACGTCCTCAATGTTTAGGCATCATTTTAGGGCCTAAAGATGGCTTAACGGGCCTTGAACGTGTCGGAAATGGCCTTAAACCATAACAGGGACCTAAACTGTCACTTTTGAAACTTGTTTTCTGATCAGGACATTCAGGCGGGGCGCGTAAGCCTGGAGGCAACCCTCACGCGGGCCGCGTCAGCCCTGCAGATGCAGAAACTCGCTTTTTTGCTGATTTTGGCCGTTCAATCACACCAAAGGGCAATGCCCTTTCACAATCTCTCGAGTTAGGGTCATTATATGATACCACAACATCTTGACAAGTGTACGGATTAGATGATCGAAGTGTCGCGCTCCGGTCAAAGATAATATTTATAAGCCCAAATTACCATTAACAATGTGTTAGTGGTAGTAAGGGGTTGATCCACGAAGAGTATGTGGTTTGTGTATGGATTTGACTGAATTATAAAGACTTGTCACAATTATGAAGCTTGCCAGGTATTTTTGTAGTTTTGTTTAATAGAAAGATGTGAATTTGGATTACTGAAATTGAATTACTTGATTAACAACTACTACTTAATGATTGCAAGAATTTTGGATACTAGAACAATAATAATAAAAAGGAATCACACCCGGTTTCGGTAATTGCCAACCTAGGATTTCTACAAGTTTTAGTTCCAACTCAAATGCATTTGATTAACGGATTTAGTGTACCGTGACTTAGGTGCTACTAACTATCAACGCCCCGAAGAACGGACAAAAAGACACTTTGTAATCAACACAAGTAAATATTAACAATGATAATGCACAATTACATATCACCATTTCGTGAAGTCATAACTTTTAACATCGCTCGACAATTCACGAATTCGCAACAAATGTAACACTATTATTAAGAGTTTCAAAAACCAAATACAAATTGTCACTAAGTTAAAACAAGAACAATTCGAAACCCTAAAAGTAACAACTACCTACACCGGGGTGAAACCGAGATGATTAGCCGCTCATGGTTGATGCAACTTGATCACCAGATGGTTGGAATGCGGATGAAGTCATCTTGAAGCTTGATTGGATGATTGGTGAATGATGAAGGTTTGTGATGGATGGTGATGGTGGAATGGTGAATGATTGGATGAACTAGGGTTAGGAATCAAGATTGTGTTGAATGATGATGATGATTCTTGATTCGGGTAGGAGATGTTGATAGATGGAATAGTAGGTGAATAGTTGGTGAGATTAGGCTCCAAGATGATGTCCAAACTTGAGAATAGTGTGTAACCCCCGAAATAATGTCCCACCAACCATTTTTGATTGTTCCAAACCCCCAAACGAACAAAACAGCGTCGCCAACATTTAGAAGCCGTCGCCGACGGCCTGAAGCCCCGTCGGCGACGGTGCCTGCTTCTTCGTTTTCAGCCGACGGGCTATGTTGCTGTCTACGGACGATTCTGGGCGACGGACATATGTGCAAACCGTCGGCGACGGCCCCTATGGGCGTCGGCGACGGTGCCCAGATGTTGGGTTTTCTGTTTCGTCCATTTCTTGAGTCCGGTTGACCCGTTTCGCATCCCAGTGCTCCGGTTTTCGATCCGGTGACCCGTAAAGCTCCCGAAAAGCTCCTTAAACTTCATTAAACCTGCAAAACACAAATTTAATTAAAAGTAGGCTATTCGAGATTAAAAGCCAAGTAAAAACATCAACTTAAACATTAACGAACGCCGGTTTTCAACCACGCATCACATCCCCACTCTTGTCTTTTGCTTGTCCTCAAGCAAATCCGTTTTTCACTTTCGCGTGGGTCGAACAACAAATGCACATCCCATTCCCGAGACAGAGGTTAAGGTCTATTGTCATACAAAAGTTCAAACTCTTTACAAATTTCACATATTTACCGGTTAAGTGAATAATCACATATACTCATAGTTATCCAAGACTAACCCGCCCGTAAAACTAACAACTCATGCATATCCCTCACAATGTGCTCTCCACTCGGCTTAAAATTTGCTAACATGTATAATGTATTAGCATTTCAACAATTAATCGCTCAAAACCGATTAGAACACGTACCCGCATAGGCTTGCAACTCAATCATTCTCCACTATCGAACACAAATACTAAGCACAAGTCAAAAGGTCTTTGAAGGGTTGTAACGGGGCTAGGCGAAGGGTAGGAAACAGGATATTTTTAAAGTGGCTAAAGTGATGAAAAATTCGATTTTTTTTTATTACAAAAGACTATCCTAAACAAAAGTAAACTATAAACATCAACTATGGGCAATAATCTTTCACCCTTTTATTCGACAACTACTAACGCTTCTTTTTGTGTTTTTCTTCAACAATTTTCAATTCTTTTTCACATTTTTTTGAACGAATCATAACAACTATACAAACTTAAGCTCCTATAATCGAATTTTCATCACACGGGTTTAAAAAGAAAAGGTTTCAGGTTTATGGGCTATAGGGTGGTGAAACGAAAGGTTTAGGCTCAAAAATGGGCAACTAAGGAGTTTGTTCGGGTAAGGATAGAAAAATGGTTTAAAGAGAAAAAGGTTTACCTAATGCCTTAATCATTCTCGTGCTTGTATTTGGTCTATAGTCTCAAACGTATCAAAAATTGCAAGTTCTACAATACGCGACTAATGGCCCACTCAAACAAAGAAACATGTAAATGTGAATCTATGATATATAAGTGGCTCAAACCTCACGTATAAGGGTATGATATGTGATATGCATACATTGCTAGTTCCTTAGGCGAATTATTCCCAAATAACCACCCGCTAAATACCCGTTATGCTTATTAATTTGAACTTGACCATGACAAACGCCAAATGGGTTGTGACATCCCTCGTTGACTTGGTTACTTGTGCTTTTGAGATTCCTTGAAAACAAGACATTTTTGAAAAATTTTTGAAATTTTCCCCCATCCCCACACTTGAGGTAAACATTGTCCTCAATGTGTAGTGTTTAAATGAACGGGTCAAAATCGAAAATTTTTACTACTCCCCCATCCCCACACTTGAAGTACATATTGTCCTCAATGTGTAAGAACTAGAGTTTTTGCAATGCACAAGGGATGTGACACGACTAACCTTCCCAACTTTTCACCCCGGAAATTAAAATACACATTACAATCCACTTATTCTAAACTACCAATCAAAGTAAAAAGAAACACATGCACCTGATTTTTATCGCTTGATGCTCATATCCTTCGTTTCTTCATAAAAGTGGTTGTCCCGCGAACCCGTTATACCTACAAATTCTAATCCTTGTGTAGAAGCATGCTTCTCACAACCATCAAAATTTGTTAGTTACTTAGTTCTACCATTTTTTTATAAACACATTACCAAGCCATGCATTATCTCACTTCGATTTTATGTGGAAAATATTTTACAACAACAACAAGCCTAACTCACTTTCGTAGGAATCACGGTTGCATTTAGCTTATGCAACAAGCCCTTTTAAACCTCCCAATAGCTTGGGAGGACGAGAGGTCTCGTGAGGGTTATATAGGGAACACACCCACAAAGTTCATTTAACTAGGCGATAATTTAAATAATCAAAATGAGAAAAACGAAAATAAACTAATAATATACAACAACAACAACAAAAAAAAACGTACCTCGCCTCTACCGCTGATATCTCTCATTAGGGTTCACGGGCGGGTTCGGCTGATACGGATAACCAGTAAGGGCCTCAAACATATCCCTGTAGTTATCCAGCGGGCTTGACTCTTGTTGAGGTGGCGGTTGGTACGGCATCGGAACAAAACTCGACCCGACTGCTTCGGGCCAATGAGGGGTTGGATCGGATGGCCCTTGCGGGTGAGGAAGGTTGGGGTAATCGGTCCACCCCGAATGTTCAGCATATGGAAGCCCGACTTGATAATCTCGTTGATGGCGTTCTTGGTCATGGAGCACCTTGAAATTATTAATCGCCATCTGGTTGGAGAAAGCCATTGCCCCCCATCGGCGTTGGTCCAACTCTGCCTGTGCATTCCGGCGCCTAGCATCCTCTTCCTCCCATGCTTGTCTGCGGGCCCTTTCCTCTTCTTGCAACTGTATCATGCGTTCCATTTGTGATTGTTGCATCGCATATTGCAGCTGCTGTTCCTCCAACTGTTTTTCAACCCTCTCGCGAAAAGACGATTGAAAACCCCATTGTTGTTGCGAGTACGCCTCTTGCGTCTCTTCCCATTCCTTTCTACTAGCATGGTACTCTCTTGCTTCACCAATACCCGCCGACACGTTGTCGTAGATCGCTTGATCCCCACGGTTCCACAACCGATACGACGGTATTTGCCTTCGAGTCACAAAATTTGCAACCTCATCAGAGATTTCCCTATGCTGTTTCCTATACCTACGCCTCGGTCCCCGTGGACCGGAAGGATCAATCTCCTCCTCAACATCGGGCATCTCCTCATCGCCCTCTTCTTCATCACCTTCTTCTTCATCGCCCTCTTTATCATTAAACTTATAACTATCTCCCTGTTCGTCCTCGACCGTATGTAAGTGACCAAAAGCTTTCACTGTTATCTTCCAGTGTCGCCTCATGGTGGCGAAGTTGAATTGATCAATGGGCTTAGACACCCACAGTGAATCTGGAGGCAGTGCATTCTGTTGAAGAATCATGGCGCTAATCAACCTTGCATATGGAATCATCTTCCGCTTAAACGATTCCCGTGTATCCCAAGTGTTGATCATAACAATCTGACGCCACGAGAGCTTGGGCGTCCCATATAGCAAAGCATGCAAAACCCGACAGTCGGGTGCTTTCACCGTTCCCCGATCTCCAAACCGTACCATAATGTTCTCTAAGGAAATACCTTGAAGTATTTTTCCCATCAAGGACAAATGGGCTCTTGCATCGCCTACACCCCCAGAACCCGGTAGTGTGTCCTCCAAAAGAGTCACTGGGTCAGCATCATTCCTCTTGTTGTCCAAAAACTGATCATACCCATAGTAATCATACGCATCGACCCCAAGCGAGTCAAACCTCGCTATAGCATTCATATGCTCGAAGGACATCACCATTTGATTTTTCCCAATGTTCCCAATCAACTTCCACCTATGAGCTGGTCTATCAGAATGTTCAAAACGAAGGGTGGATAGCCACTCACAAACTGCCCCCAAGTATACCCGATTGGTGATGTCATCACACCAATCAATCACTCGCTCCCAACCGAGTTTCTCGAACCTTTGCACTATACCAATCTTCCTAAACTCTTCAACATCTACCGTGCGCTCACAAACCGCCCTGTCAGGTACGGGTTTAGAAACACCCGTAACCATTTTCATCCTCCACATTTTGGCTTCTAACCTCTTATTGTTGTAACGGGAAAGAGCCTTTGTTTTCTCATCTTGCCATACCGAAGCCGACCTACTGTTCTTAGCTTCCGTCCAATCCCAATCTTGCCTAATAAGTTGCCCATCGCCCTCTTCTACATTACTCAGTTGTTCCCATCGCCTTTGATATACCCCGGAGCCCGAACCGGCTCCCGAAGACGAACCTTGACCGGAAGTCTTTGCTTTCTTGCTTTCACGAGGCATGGCTACAACCACAAGACAAAGACAACAACAATTAGTACATCCCGAACCTTCAATTTCAACTTTGAACATGGTATGCAATGTTGAACTTCAATCAAATTTTAGATGTAAAACCGCCATTTTAAACTTCCAAAGTTGCTCATTTTATCATCTATATTGACTAACACGTTTAATCCTAAGATTTTTCAACAGAAAATCATGGTTCAACAATGTTCAACATCACTACTATGTTCAATCATGCCATAAGTTTAGTGTAATCACATCACTAAAACTAAAGCATGCTCAAATCCCACCCAAATCACACAAATACCCTAAATTTTATGCTAGAACCTCCTACATTGTGATAAACAACCTACTCTTAAACAATAAGTTTAAAATTTCGGAAGAAATCAGTAATACATATGGAAATCATGCATAAATTAGGTGAAAGTTCATACCTTTAGTGAGTATTGACAAGAAGAACTACAGGAAAGTGTAAAACAAGAAACTTGGATGAACACTCTTCCAAACCCTAAAACACACGTCCAGAAATCTTGCAAACGAGCAAGAATTGAGAGAATTTGTTATGGGGGTTTTGTTCCTCTCGAAAAAACACTCAAGATAGACTCAAAAATCAAGCGATTTGGTGGAGATTTGAGAAAGTTATGAAGAAGAGAAGATTTAGGGTTCTTGAGAGGAATTGGGGAAGATGGAGTTAGAATGCAAGAGAGAGAAGGAGGAGAACGTGTAGATCTGAATTGGGAGTGATATTAGGTTGATTTCGGGTCAAGTATGTGGTCAAAAGATGTTTCGGGTCAAGTTTAAGTACCAAATAAGAGTTTGGATACAAATGTGAGCCACAAAAAACGAACCAGCGTCGGCCAAACATTGAGACACCGTCGGCGACGGTGAAGGAGTCTGTCGGCGACGGTTAATGAATTTAGGACCTGATGGCGACGGCTTAACTCGCTGTCTACAGACAAATGGTGGCTACGGTGAATTAAAGGGGCCGTGGGCGACGCCAGGGTATACCGTCGGCGACGGTTCCCCTAAATGCAATTTTTTATTAATTTTTTAATTTAATTTTTTTTAAGAAAAGAGAATTTTTATTAACTTTTATTAAGGGATTATGTACATATAAAAATCCTAAAAAATATTAAAGCATCTTTTTGTAATTTTTTATAAGTTAAAATTTTGAAATGCGAACATCGTTAACGACCCTACCACCCCCCGAAAAGTCGTGTATTGTCCCTAATACACACAAATAAGTCTGTAAACATACCTTTTGTCTTCAAGACCCGTTTATGATGTCCGGACTTCACACAATTACAAAGGTTAGTAGGAAATGGAAACGATTAACCTCAAGACACACAAACAATTAAATAATTATACATAACTTTACACAAAGTGTTACCGGTCCTTTTCATTCGACCTCATAAACCGGGAAACTTGCCACGAAGCTTACCGATTCCTTGTTTGCATCCACTTTCTCGTTACCCTCGAGAAACGGTTTTAGCCGATGACCATTTACCGTTTGCCGTACCCCGTCCTTTGGGTCCTCGATAGTAACATCACCCAATTGTCCGACCCGGGTGACAACATAGGGTCCCATCCATTTGCTTCGGAGCTTTCCGGGAAAGAATTTGAGCTTTGAATTGTAGAGCTACACCTTTTGACCCACTTCAAATTCTTTCTTCCTCAACTTGGCATCATGCGCTCTCTTCATTCCGTCCTTGTATTGAGATGCGTATTCATATGCCATCTTCCTTAGCTCCTCCAATTCACACAACTTGAACTTCCGTTCCTTACCTGCATCATCATATTGCACATTAACCTCTTTAATAGCCCATAACGATTTGTGCACAAGTTCAACCGGTAAATGGCAGTTTTTACCGTAGACCAACCGGTAAGGTGTAGTGCCTATGGGTGTCTTATGTGCCGTTCGGTAGGCCCATAAAGCATCGTTCAATTTAATTGACCAATCTTTACGGTCCGCCCGCACGGTCTTTTGCAAAATCTGTTTGATTTGCCTATTCGACACCTCAACTTGCCCGCTCGTTTGCGGGTGATAGGGGGTAGCAATCCTATGGTTAACACCAAACCGTTTTAAGAGTTTTCCAAACCGAAAATTTTTAAAATGAGATCCTCCATCACTTATGATGACACGAGGAATCCCAAACCTTGAGAAAATATTGGTTTGGACAAAGTTACATACTACGGAATGGTCGTTTGTCTTGGTGGCTATTGCTTCGACCCATTTCGACACATAGTCAACGGCCACCAAGATATACAAATTGCCATAGGAATTGGGGAATGGGCCCATGAAATCAATACCCCATACATCGAAAACATCGACTACAAGGATTGGTTGCATGGGCATCTCATCCCTTTTTGAAATACCCCCTAATTTTTGACACTCTATGCAATTTTTGGCAAACTCATTTGCATCCTTGAAAATAGTAGGCCAATAAAGGCCACTATTCAACACTTTGTGACCCGTTTTGTGACCACTAAAGTGACCACCACATGCAAACGAGTGTAGATGCTGCAACACGCTCGGAATCTCTTCGTCATCGATGCATCTTCTGTTGGTGCATGTTTTGTGACAACAGCTTAGATTTGGTCTTTGGATATCTTGTAATTAGTAAAACGATAAACAGTTAGCGGGTTTAGCTTTGTAATAGTTTGTAATAGTGAAGTAAGAGTGATTGGGCCAAAGCAAACCCATATATGGGGGAGGGTTTGCGAAATGGGCCTTGCCCATGACCTAGCCCATATGCAAAGCTTTGTCCTATATAAACAAAGCTTAGCATTAGGGTTTAGGTTAATCATCTAATCACCTTAATCACTTGGAGAGAATTCGTGAAAGACAAAGGCTTGGACGAATTAGGATCTTGATTGATTGTAATCGTTACGAAGATAATCAATAAAGATTGGGTTTGAAGTGATTCGTGTTCTACTCGTTTTCTGTGAAATCTAATCTAGGGGATTCCGCACTCTAGGTTAGATCGACGATTCTGTTACGATCTGCACGCGTTAGGGGACTTACAATAGGTATCAGAGCCACTTTATTTGAGCCACTTCTTTATTGGTGGTGTCACTTGGAAGCTTCCCCATGCCTCCCTTTATTTGAGCCACTTCTTCCGCTAGTTGACCCACTTGTTTCGCCAATGCCTCGTGTGCTTTGTCTCGAGTCTCGTTTGCCTTCTTTATCTCTTTGACATCACTGTGAGTCTCCTTTTGCATGTTTAGCAAAGCATCCATCCTGGCACTCAAATCATCACCACCGGTTTGATTGTTCGACCCACTTCCGTTACCGCCTTGGTTATTGTAATTCTTTTGGTACCCACCTTGGTACCCTTGGTTGTAATTTCGTTGGTAACCTCCTTGGTTACCACCTTGACGGTTTTGATATGATGACCCACTTCCTCCTTGATTACCCGATTGGAAATTCGGGTTCATTTGATTTGAAGCGTTGCCATACCGGAAATTGGGGTGATTTCTCAAACCCGGATGGTAAGTGTTGGAGTTCATGTCATATTGTTTTCTATCTCCATACACTTGATTGACTTCTTCGGTGTAACCACTCGACCCCATTGAGCATTGCTCAGTCGCATGCCCAATATCTCCACATTCTTCACAAACCGCAAACTGAACCGCATTTACCTCTTTCTTCTTTTTCAGTTGGGCCATTTCTCGTTCTAAGGTGGAAATCCGGTCTTTGGAATCGAGATCAGGGAGTGACCGGGAAACTGGATGTCTTTTTGCTCTATCGACCGATTCTTTTTCCTTGGATCGTTTGCTCATTCTTTCCAAAAATTCCCAATCATCATCTTCATGATTGCTCAAGAGTGTACCATTGCTTGTTGTCTCGAGACGATTCCAAGTTGCATCATCCAAACCCCGTACAAAGCATTTCACCAACTTCCATTTTTCTATTTGGTGATGCGGGCATCTCCTCATTAGATCTTTGAATCGGGTGAATGCTTCATGTAAAGGCTCACTCGAAGGTTGACGAAACGACCGAATTTCATCTCTAGCATCGTCGGTCTTTGCCATAGAATAGTATTCATCCAAAAATGCTTGTTGCATTTGTTCCCAAGTTCGAATACTGTTGGCCGGAAGTGTGAGGAACCACTGTTTTGCCTTGTCTTTCAACGAAAATTGAAATAACCGAAGCTTAACTTCCTCTAGTGCGAAATTGTGCCCCCCAATAGTATCACAAATGGAGAGAACTCCGTTAAATGTGTGTACGGCTCATTATTGGACCTCCCATTGAAGTGAGGAAGTATGTTGATGTAATGCGGTTTACAATCAAACATCCTCCTTTCGCATACTATCGGAGAATTATTCTCGGTCACTATCGGTCGGAAACGGTCATTTACTCCCCGTGGAGGTTGTTGACGACGTGGTGGACCATTAACTTCTTGATCGACCGGTCTTCGATTATCCCGTCTTTCACCTCTTCGATCCTCCCTTCGATTATCCCTTGGGTTACCACCTCCCATGAAACGAGGAATCCGGTTAGGGTTTGCATTATTGTTGTTGTTATAAAACCCATCATTCCGGTTCCGTTGGTTGTTGTTTCGTGGTTGACGGTTATTCCCTTACCCATCATTTCTTCCACCTCCGTAACCGTATTCATCGTCTCCAACATAATTGGCATTTTGGTAGCCAAATTCCTCATCATCATACCTTCTAGCATTGTAAATGTTTCCCTTGTTCACGTAGCCCCAATCTTCATCATCGTTAACCCGATCATCGTAGTACCCCCCATCGTCCGAATTTTTCGTATGAATGCTTACATGTTCCGGCGATTGATAACCGGGAACACTATGCGGTTCATCATCGGGGATTGCATTCCTTAAATCGTCGATGTTGAAAAACGGGTCTTCATTTGCGGGATTGCCGCGATGACGGTTACCTCTACGATCGGAATTGACATTCCGATCATCAAGGTTGATAGGTAACGATGCTTGTCGGTGAAGGGTTTGTTGTTGAGGTGTTCGTTGGGTGTTGTTGGTATTTTGGTTTCGGAAAGGTGGAGTGGGTGGTCTAGCGTTGGTGTTACCACCCGGTTGTTCTTGAGGTATAGGTTGGGTGTTTTGGGCGGGATTAAAATTGCTCCGGTATTGGAATTGGTTCTGGTTTTGATTGGAGTTTTGATTTGCCATTGAATCAGTTTCAATGGTTGGTGTGAGTTATGGTGTTTGGTGGGTTTGATTAGAAGCAAGAGTTGCTTCTAACCGGCTTGCTAGGTTCCTTCTTGCGAGTCTTTCGATTTCCGGTTCGTAGACTAAAGGTGAAGTCCTCCCGGAATTTCGTGTACGCATGCACTACCTGTAACCTGCACATGTAACACACCGCGTAACAAGGAAAAAGACAAATACAAAAAGAAAGCTAAACAGCTTAAACAGTTAATCACACAAATTCAACAAAATCCAAACACAAAGCGCACGCACTCCCCGGCAGCGGCGCCAAAATTTGATCGAAGTGTCGCGCTCCGGTCAAAGATAATATTTATAAGCCCAAATTACCCTTAACAATGTGTTAGTGGAAGTAAGGGGTCGATCCACGAAGAGTATGTGGTTTGTGTATGGATTTGACTGAATTATAAAGACTTGTCACAATTATGAAGCTTGCCAGGTATTTTTGTAGTTTTGTTTAATAGAAAGATGTGAATTTGGATTACTGAAATTGAATTACTTGATTAACAACTACTACTTAATGATTGCAAGAATTTTGGATACTAGAACAATAATAATAAAAAGGAATCACACCTGGTTTCGGTAATTGCTAACCTAGGATTTCTACAAGTTTTAGTTCCAACTCAAATGCATTTGATTAACGGATTTAGTGTACCATGACTTAGGTGCTACTAACTATCAACGCCCCGAAGAACGGACAAAAAGACACTTTGTAATCAACACAAGTAAATCCTAACAATGATAATGCACAATTACATATCACCATTTCGTGAAGTCATAACTTTTAACATCGCTCGACAATTCACGAATTCGCAACAAATGTAACACTATTATCAAGAGTTTCAAAAATCAAATACAAATTGTCACTAAGTTAAAACAAGAACAATTCGAAACCCTAAAAGTAACAACTACCTACACCGGGGTGAAACCGAGATGATTAGCCGCTCATGGTTGATGCAACTTGATCACCGGATGGTTGGAATGCGGATGAAGTCATCTTGAAGCTTGATTGGATGATTGGTGAATGATGAAGGTTTGTGATGGATGGTGATGGTGGAATGGTGAATGATTGGATGAACTAGGGTTAGGAATCAAGATTGTGTTGAATGATGATGATGATTCTTGATTCGGGTAGGAGATGTTGATAGATGGAATAGTAGGTGAATAGTTGGTGAGATTAGGCTCCAAGATGATGTTCAAACTTGAGAATAGTGTGCAACCCCCGAAATAATGTCCCACCAACCATTTTTGATTGTTCCAAACCCCCAAACGAACAAAACAGCGTCGCCAACATTTAGAAGCCGTCGCCGACGGCCTGAAGCCCCGTCGGCGACGGTGCCTGCTTCTTCGTTTTCAGCCGACGGGCTATGTTGCTGTCTACGGACGATTCTGGGCGACGGACATATGTGCAAACCGTCGGCGACGGCCCCTATGGGCGTCGGCGACGGTGCCCAGATGTTGGGTTTTCTGTTTCGTCCATTTCTTGAGTCCGGTTGACCCGTTTCGCATCCCAGTGCTCCGGTTTTCGATCCGGTGACCCGTAAAGCTCCCGAAAAGCTCCTTAAACTTCATTAAACCTGCAAAACACAAATTTAATTAAAAGTAGGCTATTCGAGATTAAAAGCCAAGTAAAAACATCAACTTAAACATTAACGAATGCCGGTTTTCAACCACGCATCATTAGATCGTGGCACGATATTCAAGAAACGATCCTAACGGTCTTGCTTTTCCTATAAATACCCCCCCCCCCATTTGTGTTAAAACCCACAAAACTGATCAAAGAGCTCTAAGTTGATGCCATTGCTTCATACCTGAGCTCCTGGATCAAGTTTAGCTTTCAGGGACCCTTCGTAAGTGTTCTTTCGTTCTTTTAATCGCTTTCTAGTGCTAAAGTCAAACTTTGTTTGACTTTCTGCGTTGACCAGCTTATGGTCAACACGAAGTTCGTTGGAACTTCATAACGTGAGCGTGATCACGATGGTTATAGTCCGTAGTGACTATACCTACTGATTACCACGTTATCTAGGCTCAGTAACGAGTCGTAGTTTCGGCCAAAATGCGCATTCTTGCGTATTTTGTAACCAAACTACTTGTGGGTATCAAAACCGTTTGTTTTGATACCAAACCTATTTTCTAAACTTAGTTAAGCATGTTCTTACATGCTTAGCTCGTCACTCTTAGTATAGTGCTTATATAGGGTCGTAAGGTAAGCGATCTAAACAATCGCTTACACTTTCGAACCTGACCCATTTGGTCGATCATTAGGATCCGACCAAACACATTAGGTGACCATAGCTGTAACCTTCCGAGGTTATACCTTATGGTCACGATGTTAGGCGTTCCAAACGCGTTTTACGCGAACGACGCGTTAAGGTAGCATAAGCTACCTAAACGGGTCGTAATGGGTCGTAAGCACTTAGGTTAGGTTTCATTTTAGAATGTAGGCTTTGTTAAACCATATTACACGAGTCTCTATACTCGTTTGGTTTACGAACCCTCATTCTATCCAATCTTCCGATTTTGGTCCGGTATATTAATATAGCTACCTATTAGGTGTCGTTTGATATTCCGTGATCTCTAGCATTATTTCGTTGTTATACAAGAACTTCAAAGCAATCTCAGGTGAGTACATAGTCCCCTCTTTTACTGTTTTCCATACTGTTTTGGGGAGAAACACATGTGCCTACTTGTTACTAGGGCTGGCAATTTTAGACACGTACACGAATACACGACACGAACCTACACGACCTTAACAGGTATCGTGTATGACCTTAACAGGTATCGTGTACTAAACAGGTAGACACGAAACAACCTGTTAATTTTCGTGTCTAAACAGGTCAGATACCTGTTTACCTGTTATGTACATGTTAAGACATGATAAGGTTTTAATTTTAATTAAATAAAACATATATGATAATAATATAATATATGGTAAATTGGTAATGGTATACGCCAGTGGAACTTTTCAGAATTCAAAACAAATGAAAACCCTAATGACCTAATCAGATCTCTCTCAACTCTCTCTAGTCTCTACAGCCGACATCGACAGTTCACCGCACAGCCACTCCGCCGGCCATCCACCGTACAGCCACTCCGCCGGCCATCCACCGCACAGCCACTCCGCCGGCCTTCCACCGCACAGCCACTCCGCCGGCCATCCACCGCACCGACAGCTTCACCGCACCGGCATCCACCGCACAGCCACTCCGGCGTTCAAAGTAAGCAGAACTTACTTTCCGTTAAAACTGCAAGTAAAATAGTTAGATTAGCTCATTGTTCAGTTAGATTCGCTCATTTTCAGTTAGATTAGTTAGATTCGCTCATTGTTCAGTTATATTCGCTGTTTTCACACAATTTTGAAAACGATTAGTTAATTAATGGGATTTTAAGCAACATAAAAGTCTCTGTATGACAAATGACAAACTATAGTCTATATATGGCTTTACATAAGAACATATCTGTCTAATATTATTGTACACATGAAAACCTATGAAAACAGCTTGATTTTTTTTTGTAGATAACTTTGGTTAATAACAGTTTGATTAATGGGATTTTAAGCAACATAAAAGTCTCTGTCTAATTTTTTTGTAGATAACTTTGGTTAATAACAGTTTGATTTTTTTTTTGTACACATGAAAACCTCTTGTTACATAAGAACAGATCTGTCTAATTTCTTGTATGCTTTCTAATAGATTGTATGCTTTCTAACAGATTAAGAAATTCAATATGAGTGATTCTCAAAAGAAGGTGGGAAAGAAGAAGGATAAGAAGTCCTATGTATGTTTATCTAACTTTTATGGCTTTTGGTTCAAGTTTGGTATTATTTTTTGTGTAACTTTATTTGTTTTCTCTATTGTAGCCGGAGTCAGATTCTGTCAAAATTGATCTAGAAAATGATAGCTCAATGAATATGGATGTGGAAGATGATGAAGTTCACTCTGTGGAGGTAGATGATACAAACGATAGTGATGATAACAAATCAGGAGTAAAGAGACAATGAAAGGAAAGATCTATTGTGTGGCAATACTTCACTAAACTTAAAAAGAAAGCAGTCGGTGGAAAAGTTCCAAGCAAGTGCAACAAATGTAATCATATTATCATATATGATAGCAAGCAAGGTACGGGGAATATTTCGAAACACATAAAATCTTGCTATGGTTCTAGTTTCAAAGATGTTGGTCAAATGATTTTAAACAGTGACATGAAATTAAAGTCATCTACGTTTTCTCAAAGTATGTTCCGCGAGATGCTTGTAGCTGCTATCGTTATGCATGAGTTACCTTTGTCATTTGTAGATTATAAGGGATTTAGAGATTTATTTAAGTATTTGCAACCCGATGTCAATATCATCTCTAGAAATACTGTGAAATCTGATTTACTGAAAATGTATAAAAGAGAAAAGGAAAAGGTCAAAGAAATGCTTATGGAATCACCTGGGAGGTTATGCCTAACTTCAGATTTGTGGACGTCTATTGCTACTGATGGGTATTTAGCAATTACAGTTCACTTTATGGATAAACAATGGGTTTTGCAAAAAAGAGTGTTATTATTTTCTTTCATGCCACCACCTCATACCGGTGTTGCTTTGTGTGAAAAAGTGTTTTCTATTCTAGTAGAGTGGGGCATAGAAAATAAAATATTTTCTATGACATTAGATAATGCTTCTTCTAATGACACTTTTATTGGGCTTTTAAGAGAACAACTAAATAAAAAATTACCACTTGTTTCTAGGGGTAATTTTTTTCACTTGAGATGTTGTGCACATATTTTGAACTTGATTGTGCAAGATGGGTTAAAGCAAATTGATGAGTGTATTTACAAAGTGAGAGAGAGAAAATTGATAATGCTTCTTCTAATGACACATGTGCCTACTTGTTACTTTCGTGCTTTCCTGTTTTCACATCATATACTTGCTATGCTCATTAGTACACTATTAGTACATGATTTACATTACATTGTTTCGCTATGTATGTTTACTTAGCATACTTAGTACGTTGATTTACGTTACATTTCTGCTATGTGTGTTGACTGATAGCATGCTAGCACATTGATTTACATGACTTTTATGCTATGTATGCCCATTGTGTGCGTACTTAGTACATCATTTTATACTACATTTTATGCTATGTATGCCCATTGTGTGCGTACTTAGTACATTTATTCATCACATGCCTACATTTTGGTATGACATTTGGTTTGTTTAAGTTATACAATGTACATTCATAAACACCGATCATGCCGCTCGTTAGTAGGTAATGGTACCATAGGACTTGACAACTCCCATTCCTGAAATCTCGGGTTTGTTTGGATTGGAAGGAATGACCGAATACGATAAACATAACACATATAGACCTTTAATTTGTTTAAAGGTCTATCACTACAGTCACAAAGGCTTGAATGTATGCATTTTCACAATACCACATAAATGTTCGTATCAGTATAGCATGCAATTGTTCCACAAAACATAACTTTGACTTAGACTATGTTTAATTCAATAACCTGTTTTTGTGCATTTTTACCTATGGCCTAGTTGATATAGTTCACATATCATACATGATATTTTGGATACACCTTATATGTTTTACATTAAACATAAACAATCTGACATTGATATACACATTTGGTGATTTACATTAGACATGAACATTTTGATATGGTTTATACAATAACACTTGACAATTGATTTATACATGAACAATTTACATGGTGGTTGGTTTGGGTAAATGGTTTGAGTAACGTGGCGTATGTAATATGATACAAACATGGTGGATACGCCGTTGGTACTTCCTATATATAAACGTTTGTATAATATTACCTATCGTAGCATTATTTGAATCATTTCAATTTGAGACATATAACAATTTATACAAATAACATACTTTTCACGAGACATTGTTTTACAAACAACTTATCTTATTCAACTCATTTTACTTGGTTATTCATTTAACCTTACATTTATCTATACATATCATCTGATTTTATCGTTTTTCAAATGATTTAGAAGACAAAACAATTTACAAGGTTCATGACTGACTGTTATTAAACGTTTTCTTTAAACTCAAGTCATAAATCCCATTTTCACAAAACCTATGTATCTCACAGGCATTTTTATGCTGACGTACCTACTTTCACATGTGTTTTCAGGAGCTATTGCTTAGGATGACGATTGTGACACTAGGGCGGACCTGTGCCTTAGAGACATAAAACGAAGATAGACTTAGTTTGAATATGTTCTGAACACTCTATTTCCTGTTTTGAAACAATGTAACACTCGTGTTCAATAAATAAAATATAATTTTGTATGCCATAGTTGTGAACAATTAATTCTGTCTCAACACTCCCCGACGTTTCCGCCGCGGTTGCATGTTATACGCGGTCGGGGTATGACAGAAGAGTTGGTATCAGATCCAATGGTTATAGGGAATTAGTTTATTAGTAATGCTTTGACCTAGACTATAACTTTCTAGGACCCTAACACAAGTTATCTTGTGTTTAGATTTTAAAACATGCACTTCACCTATCCTTAGGTGATAACCACAACGAGAATTTCGATTCCGAATCCGCTTTGAAAATTAATCATCTGTTCTAGGATGATTGATTACTAGGTTTTGAACCCTCTGTTATATGGTTTTGAACCCCTTTGAATTTTCAAAAAAATATCGTCAAGGTTTTCGGGTTTTAATAGTGTGAACACGTGCGAACTGGAAGAGTGAATGCCTGTACCCTGAGTTTTCTGTCTAAGGATAGAGTGTTCGTACAAATCCACATAGTCGGACCAGTCACTCTTACCTGGGAACTCTTGGGGTGAGTGTTCACTTATAGGCGAACATGTCTTTGCGATACATTATTTTTGACCCGTTTACTTTGATTAGAAATTGTGTGTCGCTTGTTTGCTTTGCGATGCGTAACCACCATCTTTGCTTTTGCTGATTTTGTTTCATCTCATTCTCTTCATCCTATCATCTCACTCGTTTCCTTTCATGTTTTCCTCTTCTAAAATGCCTCCTCGACGCGACACTCAGGTAGCAAATGCCGAACTGGCAGAAATTATTGCACAGCAAATGGCTGCTGCACTCCCAGACCTCTTTGCTCAATGGAACCAAGCCAACAACAACAACAATGCTCCATGCAATTTCAAGAACTTTAACTCGGCTAAACCACTCAAGTTTAGTGGTTCCGAAGGAGCAACTGGGCTTCTTCAATGGTTCGATAGCATTGAGAATACTTTCCGTCACGTGCAGTGTCCAGACAATGGCAAGGTCGAGTTTTCTTCGAGTGTGTTTCAGAAGAGGGCTCTTACGTGGTGGAACGGGGTTATGAGGGATCGCGGTGCAGAAGTTGTTCTAGCTCAGACATGGGCTGAACTTAGGGCACTGATGATGAGGGAGTTCTGTCCTCGTCATGAACAGCGGGCTTTGGAGAAAGAGTTTGATGACTTGAAACAATACAGTGGCGAGCACCGGGCATATACTGATAGGTTTGAGGAGTTGAGTCTGCTTTGCCCGACAATGGTTGCCCAACTCGACAAGGCCATCGAAAGGTACACCGACGGCCTACCTGACTCGGTACAAGACATCATTACTGGTAGTAACCCTACCACACTCCGTCAGGCAATCGAGTTATCAGCGACACTGACTGAGTCGCAGATTCGAAAGGGAAAGCTGCACAAGAAGGGTGACAAGGGAAAGAAGCAGGCGTCTGACAACGAGGATAACAAGAAAGGTCAAAACAAGAAGGGAAAGGATTCTGGTTCTACTAGGGCATAAGGCTTCCCAAAACTTTGCTGTCACTGCCCAGGTTAACCAGGCAGCTCCCAACCAACCCGCACAACCTCCAGCCAAGAAGCCTTATCTTGGCAATGCACCTTTGTGCAACAGGTGTAACAGCCATCACCCACCACAGGTTCAGTGTCGTCAATGCACCAACTGTGGAAGAAATGGTCATCTTGCTGCCACCTGCCGCATTCCTGCTAACCAGAACCAAGCTCAGCCTCTTGCTCAGCAACAAGGTCAAGCTGCACGACCTCATTTTCCTCCTGGTTCGTGCTACAATTGTGGGGATCTGACCCACTACAGAAATCGGTGCCCAAGGCTAGCCAACCAGAATCAGAATGCCAATCAGAATCAGGCTCAGGCTCGAGGTCGAGTCTTCAACATGAACGCACAAGAGGCACAAGCAGATGATAATGTGGTGAACGGTACGTTCTTTATTAATAATCAGCCAGCATCTGTTCTTTTTGATTCGGGTGCCGATAAGAGTTTTGTGTCGTTATCTTTTGAACCATTGCTTTGAGTGTCTAGAACAAAACTAGGTAAACCATTGACAGTAGAAGTGGCGAGCGGTGAACCCATTGTTCTTGATTCTGTTCTCCGCAACTTCCAGTTGAACCTTAACAACCATCTTTTTCCTATTGACCTCACGCCTATGCAACTTGGAAGCTTCGACGTTATTGTGGGTATGGATTGGTTAGCCAAGTATCGCGCAGATATAGTTTGTTTTGAGAAGATCATAGGCATGCCACTTTCGTCAGGTGAGATCCTACAGGTTCATGGTGAGAAACCTGCTGGTGGTCTCAAACTCATGTCTTGTTTTAAAGCTCGGAAGTATCTGCGGAAGAACTATGTGGCCTTTTTGGCACATGTTGTAGCAGATAAGGGCAAAGGTAAGTCTATTCAAGATATTCCTGTCGTTCGGGATTATTCAGAGGTTTTCCCTGAAGAGTTACCTGGTCTACCTCCAGCACGCCAAGTCGAGTTTCGTATTGATCTCGTACCTGGTGCAAATCCCATTGCCAGAGCTCCATATCGTCTTGCACCGTCTGAGATGCAAGAATTGTCTAAGCAGCTTCAGGAACTCTCTGACAAAGGTTTTATCCGTCCTAGCTTTTCACCTTGGGGTGCTCCCGTTCTTTTTGTCAAGAAGAAGGATGGATCTTTTAGGATGTGTATCGATTATCGTGAGCTTAACAAGCTTACCATCAAGAATCGATATCCCCTACCTCGCATCGATGATCTCTTTGATCAATTGCAAGGCGCTTCTTATTTTTCAAGGATTGATCTGCGATCTGGATATCATCAACTCCGTGTGCATGAAGAAGATATTCCCAAGACAGCGTTCCGCACTCGCTATGGGCATTATGAGTTCACAGTCATGCCATTCGGTTTGACTAATGCTCCTGCTGTTTTCATGGACTTGATGAATAGGGTCTGCAAACCTTATTTGGATAAGTTCATCATCGTTTTCATTGATGACATTTTGATATATTCTAAGACGCGAGCTGATCATGAGCAACATCTTCGTCTTACTTTGGAACTCCTAAAGAAAGAGCAACTTTTCGCCAAATTCTCCAAGTGTGAATTCTGGCTTAAAGAAGTTCAATTCTTAGGACATATTGTCAATGAACAAGGTATTCATGTAGATCCCTCCAAGATCAGTGCGATTAAGGATTGGGATACGCCTACTACCCCTACTGAAGTTCGTTCTTTTCTTGGTCTAGCGGGTTATTATCGCCGTTTCATTGAAAATTTCTCGAAGATTGCAGTTCCTCTAACTGCTCTAACTCAGAAGAACAAGCCATTTGATTGGGGATTCAAGTAAGAGGAAGCGTTCCTGACTTTGAAACAAAAACTTTGCGACGCGCCTGTCCTAACTTTGCCCGAGGGCAATGATGATTTCGTCGTTTATTGTGATGCATCTAAATTAGGTCTTGGTTGCGTCTTGATGCAAAGAAACAAAGTCATAGCATACGCATCAAGGCAGTTGAAGATACATGAGAAGAACTACACCACTCATGATCTTGAGTTGGGTGCAGTTGTCTTCGCTCTTACGATTTGGAGACACTATTTATACGGTACAAAATGTGTGGTTTTCACTGACCACAAAAGTCTTCAGCATATCTTCAGTCAGAAAGAACTCAACATGAGGCAGCGACGTTGGGTTGAACTTCTAAATGACCATGACTGCGAAATTCGCTACCATCCTGGTAAGGCGAATGTCGTGGCCGATGCTTTGAGTCGCAAGGAACGTACTAAGCTTCATTGTGTTCATGTCCAATCTGTTATTCAAGCTCAATCCGATATCCAAGCCCGTATTTCTCAGGCTCAACAATCTTGTGTTTCACAAGGTTTGATGGATAAGGAATTTCCTTATCACATAACACCTGCTCTTGAACTAAAGGACAATGGATCGTATTACTTCATGGACCGTTTATGGGTCCCAAGCCAAGATAATCTTCGTACCTTGCTTATGAATGAAGCCCATAAGTCTCGTTATTCTATTCATCCTGGCTCAGATAAGATGTATAAGGATCTTCGTATTCAGTATTGGTGGCCTGGTATGAAAAAAGACATTGCCTTATATGTATCAAAATGCCTTACTTGTCTTAAGGTTAAGGCTGAACATCAGCGTCCTTCCGGTTTATTGGAGCAACCAGAGATCCCAGTTTGGAAATGGGAAAACATTACCATGGATCTCATTACCAAACTCCCGCGCACAAAGAAAGGTCATGATGCCATCTGGGTAGTCGTTGATCGTCTTACCAAGTCAGCGCATTTCTTGCCAATCCGTGAGGATTTTTCGGCTAACAAACTTGCTCAAATCTACGTGGATGAAATTGTAGCTTGACATGGTGTTCCTTTGAACATCATTTCTGACAGAGATGCTCGTTTCACTTCTCATTTTTGGAGAACCATGCAATCTGCTATGGGGTCCCAACTTAATCTGAGCACAGCTTATCATCCACAAACGGATGGTCAGTCTGAAAGAACAATCCAGACACTGGAGGATATGCTTAGAGCTTGTGTGATCGATTTTGGTGGTAGTTGGGATTCACATCTTCCATTGATTGAATTCTCCTAGAACAACAGTTATCACTCCAGCATCAACATGGCTCCTTTCGAGGCTCTCTATGGTCGAAAATGTCGTTCACCAGTCTGCTGGAATGAGATCGGCGAGGCTCAACTTACTGGACATGCCCTCATTTTAGAGACAACAGATAAGGTAAAGAAAGTTCGTGATAACCTTCAGACAGCTAGAAGCCGTCAAAAGAGTTACGCGGACCTAAAACGCAAGCCCTTGGATTTTCAAGTTGGTGATCGTGTATTACTTAAGGTCTCACCTTGGAAAGGTGTGATCAGATTTGGAAAGAAAGGAAAACTTGCACCTAGATACGTTGGACCATTCAAGATCGTCGAAAGAATCGGTAAGGTAGCCTACAGACTTGGGTTACCTCCTGAACTTGGAAATGTTCATCCAACCTTTCATGTGTCCAATCTCAAGAGGTGTTTAGCTGATGAGAACCTCCACATACCTCTTGACGAAATTCGTGTTGATAAAACACTGAAATTTGTTGAGAAACCGGTGGAAATCATGGAACGCGAAGTCAAGTGGCTTAAACGCAAGCGCATTCCTTTGGTCAAGGTTCGCTGGGAATCTAAGCGTGGACCCGAGTTTACTTGGGAACGCGAAGATCAAATGAAGGCAAAATATCCGCATCTTTTTCCACGAGTTTCCTCTAAATAAATTTCGGAACGAAATTTCCACAAGTAGGGGAGACTGTAACATTTGTGCTCGAAATCATTATGAACAGTTCAATTATCAATAAAACAATGTTATTTGATCCCAATGTTTGTTTGGTTGTGTTTTACATTTTTCATGTTTTGACTTTTGTTCGATTTTAAACTCTACATCGCTTTCTGGAGAACTATACGCAAACTGGTGCGTAAACGTACTCAGTGACAAATACTCCGGAACATCAACATATACTCAACATACCTTAAATAACCTTTACATAACTTAGAAATAAGTTTTGAAGGCCTTGGTATGGCAAAAACAAGTTAATTCGCTTACAGGGACTAAATTTGACAAAACTGCGAAAGTATGCCAATTTGAACTAAAACAGACATTCCGGAACATGTCCATAAGTTAAACATACCATAAATATCCTTTACATAGCTTAGAAACAGGCTTTGAGGGGTTTGGTATGCTAAAATAAACTTTTGGATCATTCAGGGACTAAAAGTGTCAAAAAGTGCATAAGTTTGCACTTTCGCGCATAACTTACGTTCTGAATACATCCGGACATCCAAAAATTTATGTGAGCATCCTAATATTATGCCTTAGTGTTTGGCATGAGAAAAATCCATTCGTCGCGCAATTTGGATCGTTTTTCGCGCTTATGCGCATTCCGTCGTAATTTACCGAACATCGCGATCGTACGGCCAAACGAACCAACATCCGACATATTTTTGAGCATGTTTCATGTCCTCAATGTTTAGGCATCATTTTAGGGCCTTAAAGATGGCTTAACGGGCCTTGAACGTGTCGGAAATGGCCTTAAACCATAACAGGGACCTAAACTGTCACTTTTGAAACTTGTTTTCTGATCAGGACCTTTAGGCGGGGCGCGTAAGCCTGGAGGCAACCCTCACGTGGGCCGCGTCAGCCCTGCAGATGCAGAAACTCGTTTTTTTGCTGATTTTGGCCTTTCAATCAAACCAAAGGGCAATGCCCTTTCACAATCTCTGGAGTTAGGGTCATTATATGATACCACAACATCTTGACAAGTGTACGGATTAGATCGTGGCACGATATTCAAGAAACGATCCTAACGGTCTTGCTTTTCCTATAAATACCCCCCCCATTTGTGTTAAAACCCACAAAACTGATCAAAGAGCTCTAAGTTGATGCCATTGCTTCATACCTGAGCTCCTGGATCAAGTTTAGCTTTCGGGGACCCTTCGTAAGTGTTCTTTCGTTCTTTTAATCGCTTTCTAGTGCTAAAGTCAAACTTTGTTTGACTTTTAGCGTTGACCAGCTTATGGTCAACACGAAGTTCGTTGTAACTTCATAACGTGAGCGTGATCACGATGGTTATAGTCCGTAGTGACTATACCTACTGATTACCACGTTATCTAGGCTCAGTAACGAGTCGTAGTTTCGGCCAAAATGCGCATTCTTGCGTATTTTGTAACCAAACTACTCGTGGGTATCAAAACCGTTTGTTTTGATACCAAACCTGTTTTCTAAACTTAGTTAAGCATGTTCTAACATGCTTAGCTCGTCACTCTTAGTATAGTGTTTATATAGGGTCGTAAGGTAAGCGATCTAAACAATCGCTTACACTTTCGAACCCGACCCATTTGGTCGATCATTAGGATCCGACCAAACACATTAGGTGACCATAGCTGTAACCTTCCGAGGTTATACCTTATGGTCACGATGTTAGGCGTTCCAAACGCGTTTTACGCGAACGACGCGTTAAGGTAGCATAAGCTACCTAAACGGGTCGTAATGGGTCGTAAGCACTTAGGTTAGGTTTCATTTTAGAATGTAGGCTTTGTTAAACCATATTACACGAGTCTCTATACTCGTTTGGTTTACGAACCCTCATTCTATCCAATCTTCCGATTTTGGTCCGGTATATTAATATAGCTACCTATTAGGTGCCGTTTGATATTCCATGATCTCTAGCATTATTTCGTTGTTATACAAGAACTTCAAAGCAATCTCAGGTGAGTACATAGTCCCCTCTTTTACTGTTTTCCATACTGTTTTGGGGAGAAACACATGTGCCTACTTGTTACTTTCGTGCTTTCCTGTTTTCACATCATATACTTGCTATGCTCATTAGTACACTATTAGTACATGATTTACATTACATTGTTTTGCTGTGTATGTTTACTTAGCATACTTAGTACATTGATTTACGTTACATTTCTGCTATGTGTGTTGACTGATAGCATGCTAGCACATTGATTTACATGACTTTTATGCTATGTATGCCCATTGTGTGCGTACTTAGTACATCATTATATACTACATTTTATGCTATGTATGCCCATTGTGTGCGTACTTAGTACATTTATTCATCACATGCCTACATTTTGGTATGACATTTGGTTTGTTTAAGTTATACAATGTACATTCATTAACACCGATCATGCCGCTCGTTAGTAGGTAATGGTACAATAGGACTTGACAACTCCCATTCCTGAAATCTCGGGTTTGTTTGGATTGGAAGGAATGACCGAATACGATAAACATAACACATATAGACCTTTAATTTGTTTAAAGGTCTATCACTACAGTCACAAAGGCTTGAATGTATGCATTTTCACAATACCACATAAATGTTCGTATCAGTATAGCATGCAATTGTTCCACAAAACATACCTTTGACTTAAACTATGTTTAATTCAATAACCTGTTTTTGTGCATTTTTACCTATGGCCTAGTTGATATAGTTCACATATCATACATGATATTTTGGATACACATTATATGTTTTACATTAAACATAAACAATCTCACATTGATATACACATTTGGTGATTTACATTAGACATGAACATTTTGATATGGTTTATACAATAACACTTGACAATTGATTTATACATGAACAATTTACATGGTGGTTGGTTTGGGTAAATGGTTTGAGTAACGTGGCGTATGTAATATGATACAAACATGGTGGATACGCCGCTGGTACTTCCTATATATAAATGTTTGTATAATATTACCTATCGTAGCATTATTTGAATCATTTCAATTTGAGACATATAACAATTTATACAAATAACATACTTTTCACGAGACATTGTTTTACAAACAACTTATCTTATTCAACTCATTTTACTTGGTTATTCGTTTAACCTTACATTTATCTATACATATCATCTGATTTTATCGTTTTTCAAATGATTTACAAGACAAAACAATTTACAAGGTTCATGACTAACTGTTATTAAACGTTTTCTTTAAACTCAAGTCATGAATCCCATTTTCACAAAACCTATGTATCTCACAGGCATTTTTATGCTGACGTACCTACTTTCAAATGTGTTTTCAGGAGCTATCGCTTAGGATGACGATTGTGACACTAGGGCGGACCTGTGCCTTAGAGACATAAAACGAAGATAGACTTAGTTTGAATATGTTCTGAACACTCTATTTCCTGTTTTGAAACAATGTAACACTCGTGTTCAATAAATAAAATATAATTTTGTATGCCATAGTTGTGAAACAATTAATTCTGTCTCAACACTCCCCGACGTTTCCGCCGCGGTTGCATGTTATACGCGGTCGGGGTGTGAAATTAAGTGCTTATGACTTAGTGTATGAACCTAGAAATGCCATAAAGTCTCAGACTTTAGCTGACTTTGTGGCTGATTTCAGTAGTGACATCCAAAAGGAAGTAGATTTAGAAGTACTACAGCTAGGAGAAAACTTAGAATCCTGGATATTATATACTGATGGTGCATCTAATGTATGAGGTGTAGGTCTAGGTATACTAGTAAAATCGCCACAGGGGGATATATTACCCCAGGCTATTAGATGCGAATTTCCTGCCACTAATAATGAAGCAGAATATGAGGCTTTGATTGCAGGATTAGAATTGGCTAAGAACATGAATATTAAAAGTTTGCAAGTATATGTTGACTCCTTGTTAATTACTAATCATTTTAATGGATCCTATGCAGTTAAAGGTGAGAAATTAATCGAATACCTCGATATTCTGAAAAAATTAGCAGGATATTTCAATGTTTTTACGCTTGAACAGGTACCAAGAGAGGATAATGCTGAAGCGGATGCCTTGGCAAACTTAGGATCGTCAGTCAGGATACCGGAAGGAACCCAAATACAGGTACTTCATATCCTGTATCCTGCTATGGATCCCTTCAAAGCTCAGGATAAAGAGGTAACAAGCATTCAGGATTCTGGTCATGATCCTGAAAATGATACAGGATCCTGGATGACTCCAATCATAAGATATCTCAAGGAAGGACGCATTCCTGAAGACGAAAATCCTAAGGCATTTAGGATGAAGGTATCATGATTCACCATTATAAATAATATTTTGTATAAGAAATCTCTTGCAGGTCCATACCTAAGATGCTTGAAGGATCCTGAGGCTATGGAAGTGCTTCAGGATATACATGAAGGGGATTGTGGTAACCATACTGGGGGCAGGTCATTGTTTTCAAAAGTATTGAGGACATGATACTATTGGCCGACAATGAAGAAAGATGCTGCGGAATATGCTCGAAGATGTGACGCATGTCAGAGGCATAGCAACATTCTGCACCAACCAGCTGAACCATTGTATCCTATAGTTTCCCCTTGGCCATTCATGAAATGGGGAATGGACATAGTAGGGAAATTACCAAAAGCTCCAGGAGGAAAAGTCTTTATGTTGGCAATGACTGATTATTTCTCTAAGTGGGTGGAAGCTGAAGCATTTGTGCAAGTCAGGGACCAGGAAGTAGTATCCTTTATAAAGAGAAATATCCTGACCAGATTTGGAGTACCAGCTGAAATCATTTGCGATAATGGATCCCAGTTTATAAGCAAGAGGACTACTTATTTTTGCAAAAGTTGGGGAATCAAAATGATCACATCCACACCAGTACATCCTCAAGCGAATGGACAAGCAGAATCCTCAAACAAGATAATTGTCAACAACCTGAAAAAGAGACTAGGAGCCAAAAAAAGGAAGATGGGCAGAAGAATTACCCTTTGTTTTATGGGCTGATAGGACAATGGTGAAAAATGCAACTGGCCAAACCCCGTTTTCCTTGGTGTTTGGAGCAGAAGCGGTGATCCCGACGGAAATGGTAATACCTACAGCAAGATCCAGCCTCCGGGATCCTGAGCGGAATCCTGAAATCCTATGCCAGGAATTGGATACTACTGATGAAACAAGGGATGCAACAAAGTTAAGGATGGCAGCATATCAACAGAGGATATCCAAAGCATACAACAAAAATATAAGAACTAGGAGGTTTCAAGTCGGAGATTGGGTGTTGAGAAAAGCTATTCAGAATACTACCAATCCTGCCGATGGAAAGTTAGCTCCAAAATGGGAAGGACCCTATGAGATTGAATCAGAATCAGGGAAAGGAGCATACCGACTTAAGAATATGGAGGGGGATATACTACCAAGATCATGGAATGCTATACATCTCAAAGCCTATTTCAAGTGAGTTTAGAACTTAATTTCTAACTCAAAATGGTACGAATTCTGTCTATTTTAAATATAATTTATTTTATTTGAACTCAATACTAACTTAAGCATCGGAGGGGTGTTAGCCAGGCTAACACCCACCTTAGTTTAAGGTTGTTTTGCAGAATATGATTCGGGATATGGCTCCAGGATACGCACGCAGGATACTTCGAAAGATTAGAGGATTGGCCCCCTCTCTCACGTTTAAGGGATCCTGATCCCTTCATAGGTTTAAAGGTATTCACCTTTCTCGCGAATTGGGTTTAAACACCCCGCCTGGAGCGCAAGTTATCCGGGGATAGTTCAAGGTGGCGGGACCAGTTCATGTAAAAGTGGCTGACAATTTCGTTACTGTTGGCTATGCCCTGGATCCTTAAGGTATATGAGGATTGATCACCCTCTCTCGCGAAAGGGTATTTTCATACTCTCTAAGGTTTAAAGGTTTTCACCTTTCTAAGTCTTGGAGTTTATACACTCCCGCCTGTAGCGCATGAAAATTTGGGATTTTCCCCAGGATACTAAGGAGTTATCCCCAGTATATCTTTGGGTTTTACCCCTGTAATACAAGAATTGTCTATATAGTTGGTACTAATGTTCTAAATTATTCTAAGTGTTTAAAGACTTCATGCACATGGGACATTCCTTCTAAAGCAAATATGTGAAGCTCAAAAGATCAAGGTTGGGCTAAGTGTCTCGGACTGGGGACATCTTAGTGGGAAAAGTTGCAAAAGGGAAGGAGTTTGATACTAAGTGTTTTGGTCAAAAATCACACAAGGATAATGTAACCAAACTTTACGTAAACGGGGAATGATGCTTGGTTAACTATGAAAGTAAAGGATCACTTCTGTGATAAAGATGCAAAGACACAATGATTTATACGAGGAAAAAGCCCTTGATCAATGAATGATCTCCGGCATAAAAAACCTCGGGTGATGGCAATTACCGATCACCAATCTTCAATATAACAAAAATATGATTACAACTTTGGATGATAATGAGCTGAGTACAAGGATCGCTATTGCTTTTGGCGTCTAAGTGTGTGAGAGTTGCCTTGTATGTTCGTGTGTCCCCTTCCGAATGAAGAAGAGTGGTACTTATACATGTGTAGGTGACCTATTTTAGGTAAAATGACTAAATATCAGCTCATTACCCCTTTAGAAATAAAGATAATCTAGCCTAAATTGCTGCCCATAAATCAAGCCTAGTTTCCATATCCTGTGCAACGTCTTTCTTCGATTTAGCTCTTGCCATATTTGTGAAGACGCGTCCCTGGATCATGGTCTTTAGAGCATATCCTGCTAGATGTTCCTGCAAAACAATATTGTAGTAAGCGAAGGTGACCGTTAGTATAAGGATCACCGTAATGTCCCGTGATCCTGATCCTGAAGTTCCGCTGAGGATCACTGTCTGCCAAAGAAACAAGGATCACTGGTTAGGATCATATGTAAGGATCACCTATGATAAAAATCTAGCCCTAACAATTGCCCCCAAAATATAAGGAGTTAATTGTAAATAGACGAGTTATATTTTGTTATGATCTTATCTCTAACGGGCGATTCCGATTAACTAGCCGTTACACATGAACTAGCCGTTGTGATCATTACGTCACAGATGTGACAATCCTGCAGATCATGATTATAAATAGGAGATAGGGTGTGGATCAGTTTGTATTTAAATTCGAGATACACTCCCTTTATATTCTGCACCGAAGGTTGTTCAGGTATCTTCTTCCTCTCTCTTTCCCTTCTTCCTTTCCTTTACTCTGTTTTTTCTACTCCGTCTCTGTTTCTATTCCGTCACAAAACATGTTGCTCCGGAAGTCTCCATACAAGGATTCCAAGAAGGATAGTCCCTTAAAAAGTCAGGGGATTATCAAGGACTCTCCTACGGAGAGGTGCTGCTTTACTGATGTCCATATAGACATGATTCGCCATTGCTTTCCGGCGAATGTTGTTTTTAAATCCTTTGATCCTACTGCTTTGAGCGATTTTGTCTCAGATGTCTGGGTGGCTTTTCCTGCTACTCCGTTTACTATAGGTTACTCATATCCTTTTCCAGACTTTACCCAGTCTTTCTTTTCCTTAACCGGCATCTCTTACATCCAAGCTATGCCGATGATCTGGAGGGTTCTTTATACCTTCGAGAGGATCATCGAGCAAGAAGGGATTGATCTGGGGATGGCGGAGTTAGCTGAGTTTTACGATCTCACCACCTTCGGTTCTCACCGATATTTGTTGAAACGGAAAGCTGGGGAGGATCACCCAATCTTCAAAGTTACTAAGAATGATACCAACTGGAAACGTCGGTTTTTCTTTGTTAAGAGGGATTCCATCCCGGATGGGAAGGATCTGCCCAAGGAATGGGCCACTCATGGTAGGGTAGAGGATCCTCGAAGGATCACTATCAGTCCTGTCTCATATGATGAGGATCACTGATGTCTTTTTTCCTTTGTCTTTTATGCAGCTATTTCCATTGCTCGTCTGAAATTAACCCCTGCTGCAAAAGAGAGAGTGTTAGCTTTCAAAAAGCTTGATCCTGAAGTTAGAAGCTTCCAAATCACTATCCAAGATTCTCAAGAGATATCCTCTGCATCTGCCACAATGTCAAGTAAGTATCTTTATAGAAAATAAGTTTTATGTAAAAGTATTTAATTTAACAAGGAGACTTATCTTGTTTTTGAATTGTGTAGGTGCTGGAAAATCTGCCAGGTCTGTTAAATCCGCTTCCAAGTTTGGGATAAGTGATCTTGCTAATGTCACGTCTTCAAAGAAGAAGAAGGCTCCTGCTGCCAGTCCTTCAGCATCAGCTCCTAAAGCATCTATCCGGGGCAAGGGAAAAAAGAGGAAAACCTCTGAAGATCTCCAAGGATTTCCCCTCCTCCGTCAGCAATTCCTCGACTACGTGAATGAGGTAAGGATCACTGCCCCTGTTGGTTATCCGTCTATCATATCCTGTTTGTGTATCCTGCTTTTCTGGAGGATCATCTGATCCTATGCTTATCTTTTTCTTCTCCTGTTGCAGAAACTTGCTGAGATTGAAACTTATCTTGGCAATGTTGAGGACCAGGAGAGCCAGATTGCCGATCTTCAGCAAATGGGTGTGTTAAAGGATCTCAAGATAGCGGATCTTGAGAAGGAACTCCAGGCCACCAAGGATGAAGCTGCTCAGAGGCTGACTGATATGGATAACGAGAAGCAGGAGATCACCCAAGATGCTAAGGTCTCCGCGGCAATTGCTATGTATAAGATACAACTTCAGATGGCCGAGGAGGCTCAGGATCCTACCTTTGACAAAAGCTCATGGGATGTTGAAGGTTGGAAGGCAAGGCTGGCGGACTTGGATGATGAGGAGGATGCTGAGGATATCCCAAGGCTGGAGGGAGGTGATGCTGATAAGGATCAGGATGGAGAAGCTGGTGGAGATGGAGCAGCGAAGGAGTAGGCTGCATGATTGGGCGATGATGGATATTGTTGACTAGGCCGGAGCCCAATTTTTTAGGTTTGTTTGTGGTTGTGGTATTTGGAACAATTTATGGTCTGTAACTTAAACAATAGTTTCTTGGGGTTAAGGATCCTGGATCCTTTTAGACAATAGGTAGGATTACAAAAGGTGGAGGGATCCTCTGTTTGGGGGATGAAGCCTTTGTGATCCTGCCGCTTTTACTTTCCTGCAAAAATGCTAAGACCGCATAGACAATGGACACCCTTTGCCAACCCATGTGGACGGGCCACGTTTTGCTGGTAGAAATGTGGGTTGGCAATTTTGACAATCTTTTGAAAGGGTTAATGATCCTTTTGTTTAATAATATAACTTAACTTTTTTGGCTTATCTTGCGTTGTCATCCTTCAATAATCCTCTTATTTCTCAATTGATATGTTTGTTAAAATAACAAGAGTTGACAAAGTGTTTAATGAACTTAGGATATGATCCTGGATCAAATATCCTCATATTGAAAATTCTCAAAGCGTTTTAGTTCAAGGATCATAGGTTTGGTTGTCAAAGTATAAGGGTTGGTTAGGATAAAGAGTATAATCAAAAATAGTCAAGGATCATACCTGAGGATCCACGTTAGGATCCTATCCTTTAATCGGAACAACCATAGGTAAGACTTTAATGGATAATAAGGATTAAGGATCCTTAATTGTTTAACTTCGAAAACCTGAGAAGATGGAACATAACATGGGACTAAGCCAATATAAAAGATAAGTTAGTAACTGGGGACAAGCCCAAAGGATAACTGAGAATGATCCCAGAGGATCACTGGGGACAAGCCCAAAGGATAATTGGGGACGATCCCGGAGGATCACTGGGGACAAGCCCATAGGATAACTGGGGACAAGCCCAAAGGATAACTGGGGACAAGCCCAAAGGATCGTATGTAAACTGGAGTATGGCCCTTTCTGGCAACTATCCAAACTTAGTGACATGAAAATGTCAAAACCTTAGCTAACGTGAAAACGTTAGAAACCTTAGGAACGGATGTATGGTGCGTCCACCATTATAGGTAGGATCCTAAATATAGCCAGTACGATGAGGTTGTCAGCCCCGAAAGTGGGTACTGGTCCCAAAGACGTGAACTATACCAGGATCATCGTGCGCTGCTGGCGGAAACTGGGGATAATCCCAAGGATAACTGGGGTTGGACCCAAGGATCTGTGGTGCTCTTGGAGATCTTTGACGATTTGCTGAAGATACCTGAACTATCATAACTCAAATGGTTTGTGAGTAGAGGATGAAGGATACATGATCCTTATCCTTAGGCAAAAAGTGAGAAAATGCAATAGTTTTAGGATAAGCATATTACCAGAGTAAGGATCACCGATATCTCCAGGATCCTTCAAGGATACTTCAATGTAAGGATCACAGGCAGGAAGGATCGTGTTCACATGAAATATTTCTTTAAGTGAACAGCATTCCAGGCTCTTGGTAACTAGTTTCCTTCCATGGTTAGCAACCTGTATGCCCCCTTTCCTGCTTCAGCTTCAATCAAGTAGGGACCTTCCCATTTTGGTGCTAGCTTCCCGTCAGCAGGATTGATAGTATTTTGAAATGCTTTTCTCAACACCATATCTCCGACTTGGAACTTCCTTATCCTGACATTCTTGTTGTAGGCACCAGCCATCCTTTGTTGGTAGCTTGCCATCCTTATCCTAGCTAGATCCCTGTTTTCCTCAATAGTATCTAGATCCTGAGCTAGGATTGTAGCATTTTCTTCAGGATCACGAGCACTTGTTCTAGCAGTTGGGATTACCATCTCTGTTGGGATCACTGCTTCTGCCCCAAATACTAAAGAGAAGGGTGTTTGGCCAGTGGCATTCTTGGGGGTTGTCCTATCAGCCCATAGCACATAAGGTAACTCCTCTGCCCATTTTCCTTTCTTGGATCCTAGCTTCTTCTTCAGATTGTTGATGATGATCTTGTTGGATGATTCTGCTTGACCATTGGCTTGTGGGTGAACTGGTGTTGATGTGATCATTTTGATTCCCCAACTGTCACAAAAGTTAGTGGTTCTGCTTCCAATGAATTGGGAGCCATTATCACATACAATTTCAGAGGGAATGCCAAATCTAGTTATAATGTTTCTTTTAATGAAGGATATGACTTCCTTTTCTCTGACTTGAGCGAAGGCTTCAGCTTCTATCCACTTGGAAAAATAGTCAGTCATGGCAAGCATAAATACTTTTCCACCAGGTGCTTTAGGGAGCTTGCCAACTATATCCATTCCCCATCTCATGAATGGCCAAGAGGATGGTATGGGGTGTAGTAATTCAGCTGGTTGGTGAAGGATATTGCTATGTCTTTGGCAAGGATCACATCTTTTAGCATACTCTATAGCATCCCTTTTCATTGTTGGCCAGTAGTATCCTGTTCTAAGGATCCTTGAGAATAATGCCCTGCCCCCAGTGTGGTTTCCACAATCTCCTTCATGGAAGTCTCTCAACACTTCTTCAATTTCAGGATCCTCAATACATCTCAAATATGGTCCTGCAAGGGATCGTTTATATAGCATATTATTTAAGATTGTAAATTGAGATACCTTGATCCTGAAAGCTCTAGGATTTTCTCCCATTGGGATCTCTCCGTTTTGCAAGTATTTCATGATTGGTGGGATCCATGATCCTGAATAAGATCGAGCTTCTTCACTAGGGGTTACTGCAGTATCCTCTTCTATTTCCATGGCTACTTGATTTTCAATAGCAGGAGCCAGGATATGGATGATAGGGTTACTTATATCTTCTGGAATTTTTAAGGATGATCCTAGGTTGCCCAATGCATCAGCTTCCGTGTTATCCTCCCTTGGTACCTGTGTTAAGCTAAAAGAAACAAAAGAGAGTGCCAATTCTTTGACTATCTCTAGATATTTGGTTAGTTTTTCACCTTTAACAGCATAGGATCCATTAAAGTGATTGGTGATCAATAATGAATCTACATATACTTCGAGATATCTTACCCCCATATCCTTAGCAATCTGTAAGCCAGCGATTAAGGCTTCATATTCAGCCTCATTGTTAGTTGCTTGGAACTCACAGGCTATGGAGTGGGGTATTATGTCCCCCTGTGGCGATTTTAGTAGGATCCCTAGCCCTGTGCCTTTGATATTTGAGGATCCGTCGGTGTGTAGTATCCAAGGATCCTTGGTCTCATCCAGCTGCTGGACCTCCAATTCTGCTTCCTTTTGTAGATCACTACTGAAATCAGCCACAAAGTCAGCTAGTGCTTGAGATTTAATGGCTGTTCTTGGTTCGTATCTTATATCGTGGGCACTAAGCTTCACTGCCCACTTAGCCATTCTCCCTGACATATCCGGTTTCCTGAGGACATTCTTAATTGGAAAATTAGTTTTAACAACAATAGTATGGGTTTCAAAATAATGCCTTAACTTAGTGGATGCCATGATTAATGCAAGGATAAGTTTTTCGAGGTGCGAGTACCTGGATTCGGCATCAAGTAGACTTTTACTTACATAGTAGATAGGATATTGTGTACCTTCGTGATCCTTAACAAGGACAGCACTTACCGCGGTTGAGGATACCGCCAGATATAAGGATAACACATCTCCTTTTTCCGGTTTTGCTAATGCTGGTGCTGAGGACATATACTCTTTTAGGGCTTGTAAAGCATTCTCATGCTTCTCAGTCCATTCGAACTTCTTATTCTTCCTTAGGATATCGTAAAATTCTCTGCATTTTTCTGAGGATTTCGATATGAACCTGTTCAAAGCTGCTATCCTGCCTGTCAGTCTTTGAACATCCTTGGCATTGGCAGGAGATTTGATATTTATCAATGCTTTGATTTGTTCCGGGCTTGCTTCAATGCCCCTCTGGGTTACCATGTATCCTAAGAACTTTCCTGCCTTAACACCAAAATGGCATTTTGAAGGATTAAGTTTCATGTTGTACTGATCAAGGATATCGAATGCTTCTTCCAAGTCCCTTAGGTGATCCTCAGCTTTCTTTGACTTGACCACCATATCATCTATGTACACCTCCATAGTTTTTCCAATTTGATCCTTGAACATCATATTTACCAGCCTTTGATATGTTGCACCTGCATTTCTTAGTCCAAAAGGCATGGCAATATAACAATATAAACCGGTTGGGGTCATAAAGGCTGTATCCTCTTGGTCAGATGGTTCCATCTGGATTTGTTGGAATCCAGATGATGCATCCATAAAGGTTAACAGTTCATGCCCCGCTGTTGCATCCACCATGGAGTCAATGTGGGGTAATGGGAAAGGATCCTTGGGACATGCCTTATTCAAATCAGTGAAATCGACACATACCCTCCACTTTCCGTTTTTCTTTTGGACAACAACCACATTGGCTAACCATTTAGGATACTTTACCTCTCTGATCATACCTGCTCGAAGTAGTCTCTCTACTTCTTCTTGGATAATGGCATTCCTTTCTGGTGCAAACTTCCTCCTTTTTTGATGGATTGGCTTGATAGACCTGTCAATGCCAAGTTTGTGAGTAATAATATCCTTAGATATACCTGTCATATCTTCATGTTTCCAAGCAAAGGTAGATTTTCTTCTTTTGAGGAAGGATATCATGTCTTCTTTCATCTTGCCAAGGATCCCTGATCCGATATAGATTTTTGATTCAGGATCACTAGGGTCCAAGAGGATTTCATCTACATCTTGCTCCCTTGCCTCCAAGACATTCCTCGGAGGATACTGTAATTGCTATTGCTCCCTTGGCTTCGAGGTTGGCTTCATGGATGAGGTATAGCAATCCTTAGCCTCTTGCTGATCACTGTCGATCTTGATTATCCCCCATGGGCTAGGGAGCTTCACACATTGATGGTAGGTAGATGGAACTGCTTTCATGTCATGTATCCAAGGCCTGCCAAGGATAACGTTGCAACAAGATAAACAGTCAATAACACAAAATTTTTGGTAATTATGTAATCCTTCCATGTAGATTGGGAGTTTGATGTCCCCCAGAGTTTTCTTCGTTTCCCCACTGAATCCTACAAGCACGGAGGATCTGGGTGTGATGTCTGATTCTGGGATTCCCATCTTTTTCAAGACATCAAGCTGGATAATGTTCACTGAGCTCTCTCCGTCAATAAGGATCCTGCGGACAAAATGGTTAGAGATAAAGAGAGTGATCACTAAACTATCATGGTGAGGATCCTGAATGTTAATGCGATCATTCTCATCAAACGTTATCATCTTCCCTTCTGAGACACTTGAGGTTCTAATAGGCCTTTCTCCATTGTCCATTTTTGATTCTTTTGCATGTCTTTTGGCCGCTGAAAAGGATGTACCACAAATGTCTGATCCTCCGGATATAAAGTTAGTCACTTGTGCGTCTGCCGGAGGTGCTGGAGCCTTTTCAGGGATCCTTTCAGGATCCTGGGTCCTTTGCTTTTTTCTCCCCAATAATTCTTTTAGATGCCCCTTGCTTAGCAGGTATCCAATTTCTTTTCTTAAGGCTAAGCAATCTTCAGTTAGATGCCCGAAATCCTCATGGTATGCACACCATTTGGACTTGTCTTTAGTCCCGGATGGTTTATCATTCTTCCTGGGCCACCTAGCCTTTTCACCTAGATTCTGCATTGCAAGGATTAGTTCATGATTATCAACGGAAAAACAATATTCTGAGATTGGAGGATATTCTTCATCATCCTCCTCTTGGTCTACAGCATGCACATTCTTGTTCTCGTTTCTATGGTAGGATTTGAACTTGTTGTTTTTGAAGGAGGATCCTTGCTTATCTTGTTTTGAGGATCCTACTTGTCTCTCCTGGATCCTCTTGTCATCCTCTAGCCGGATAAACCTGAGTGCTCGAGTTCTTACTTCATCTAAATTCCTGCAAGGTGTCATAACAAGATCATCATAGAATAATGAATCCTTAAGAAGTCCCATTTTGAAGGCTTCAACAGCCGTAGCCATATCCAAGTTGGGAATATCCAAGGATTCTTTACTAAATTTAGTTATATAATCCCTTAATGATTCATTATTATTTTGAGTTATCCTGTACAAATCACTAGTTAATTTTTCAAATTTTCTACTACAAGAGAATTGGTTATTGAATAAATTAACTAAATTAGCAAATGAAGTAATAGAGTAAGGGGGAAGACTTAGCAGCCACTTAAGAGCTGATCCAGTTAGAGTGGATCCAAATCCTTTACATAGGCATGCTTCCTTCAACTTTTCTGGGATAGGATTGATTTCCATCCTTTCCCTGTATTGTGCTATATGCTCCTCTGGATCCGTTGTGCCATCATACAGCTTCATGGTAGGGATATGGAACCTTTTGGGCACCTCTGCATCACAAATTGGTGGTGCAAAGCGAGATACCTTGTGGCTTCCATCTGCAATCTCTGGGATAGGCTTGACTACCCCTGGAACACTTGAGATCATGTCCTTTAGTTTCTGTAATTCCCTGGCCATAGCGTGATTGGTACCTGTATCCTGCATGAATCCATGGTTAGTGGTAGGATAATTATTTAAAGTGTTACCTCCCATTGGGTTCAAATTAGGGAATCCATATTGCTGGGATTCTGGAACAACGGAGGGACCAGTGGAAGCAATGGTCTGCATTGGAATGAAGTCCCCTTGATGGACATCTAGACTCCCTGTTTGCAAACTTTTTAGGGATCCTGGCATCTGTAAGGATCCTGGTATCTGGGATGATCCTGGAACAAAGGAGGATCCTTGAATCTGGGATGATCCTGGAACAAAGGAGGATCCTTGGCCCTGGAATGATCCTGGAATAAAGTAGGATCCTTGAAACTGCTGTGCCCCCGGATAGGCTCCCGGATTCATGAAGGATCCCATGTACTGAGGATAGGATCCTATTGGCTGAAAATGTGAATCTGATGTCTGCGTCATTGCTGCCGAGTTGAGACGTGATCCTCTTGACTCCCCTATGATTTGCACGTCCGGGATCCCTGATGGCTGGGAAGTGATTATTGGAGTATCGAAGCTCAAGGATTTGGGCATCAGTGGAGAGTGATCCTCTGCTGCTTTCTTTTGTCTTTTGAGATCTCCAATTTCCCTGAGGATCCTTTCGTTAGTTTCATCTTGCCGCTGCATACGATCCTTCATCTGCAAAATTAAAGCAAATACATCACTAGTACTGGGAATAGAGGAATTCATAGCAGAAGAAGATAGAGGTTTAGAGAAAGTGGGAGTTGATCTCTTCTCAGTATTTTTCTGAGATCCTGCCGGTGGAGGAGGCAAGGTGATCTGTGATGAGGTGACCGCAGACATCGCCGTGGACGTGTTCTTCAATGATGAAGCCATGTAACTCTTTGAAATGATTTCGAACAAAAGATTTTCTTTATGAATGAAGCACCAATTGCCCCACGGTGGGCGCCAAACTGTTTTGGTCAAAAATCACACAAGGATAATGTAACCAAACTTTACGTAAACGGGGAATGATGCTTGGTTAACTATGAAAGTAAAGGATCACTTCTGTGATAAAGATGCAAAGACACAATGATTTATACGAGGAAAAAGCCCTTGATCAATGAATGATCTCCGGCATAAAAAACCTCGGGTGATGGCAATTACCGATCACCAATCTTCAATATAACAAAAATATGATTACAACTTTGGATGATAATGAGCTGAGTACAAGGATCGCTATTGCTTTTGGCGTCTAAGTGTGTGAGAGTTGCCTTGTATGTTCGTGTGTCCCCTTCCGAATGAAGAAGAGTGGTACTTATACATGTGTAGGTGACCTATTTTAGGTAAAATGACTAAATATCAGCTCATTACCCCTTTAGAAATAAAGATAATCTAGCCTAAATTGCTGCCCATAAATCAAGCCTAGTTTCCATATCCTGTGCAACGTCTTTCTTCGATTTAGCTCTTGCCATATTTGTGAAGACGCGTCCCTGGATCATGGTCTTTAGAGCATATCCTGCTAGATGTTCCTGCAAAACAATATTGTAGTAAGCGAAGGTGACCGTTAGTATAAGGATCACCGTAATGTCCCGTGATCCTGATCCTGAAGTTCCGCTGAGGATCACTGTCTGCCAAAGAAACAAGGATCACTGGTTAGGATCATATGTAAGGATCACCTATGATAAAAATCTAGCCCTAACACTAAGGTTACACTCAATTCCTGGTATGATCTTTCCTTTGTGGATCTTACACAATTTGTTTGATCTTTTGAAACCATATTTAAAGTTTAAGTATCCTGATTAGGATATATTTTAGGGTATATTCTCGAGATATATCCTCGAAATATGATTCGGGATACGGTACTTGGGTTTAAGAATCAAAATTGAATTTGTTTATAAGTTCTAAGTAAATTATCTTTTTCCTTTAAAAAGTTCTATTTAGATTACTGGAGATTTTGGAAAGTGAACTTTTTTTTAGAAACTTTGTCTAAATTGTTTGGATTTTGAGAAGTCCTATTTGACGAAAGTCTTTGTAGGATACCACTAAGTATATTGATCAGGATATGTTCAAGGAAATGGTAAGACTAATCTTGCAAAATCTAAACTAAGTAAGGCATAACAGAAATTAAAAGGCAACAACAGATAAGTCAAAATATGGTTATATTATTAACAGGTCAAAGGTTGTACTTTTGGTTTCACCTCAAACCGAGGCCCATCCGCCAAAAGCACAGTTAAGTTTTTACCATATTTACGCAACGGTTGAAGGTTTCATCTCAAAATTAGACCCATCCGCCTCCAACCGTTGCATCGTACTAACCAATGACCAAGGGCTTCATCCCGAAACCCAGGACCCATCCACCTTTGGTCATCGTATTGTTCTAGTGCAGGAAATGTAAATTGTTCAACGACAGGAAAAGTAAATTGTTTAGACAGACCACAACCATGAAATTTAAAAAAAAAAGTGGGCTCCGGCCTTGGCACATACATCCATCATCGCCCACATTGCTGCGCTTAAGGGGCAGCTCCCTCTTCCATCGCGACTTCTCCAGCAGCATCCTCTTTTCCAGCATCTGCACCAGCATCACCCTCAGGATTCTTCTTGCCATCGTCTCCAACATTGGCCACTTCTTCTGCCACCTTATAAGGCTCTTCACCAGCGTGCCTTGCAGGATGAGCAACAGGATGGCCTCCAAGATCCTGTAATTTCGCTTCACAAGCCTTGACATTCCAGGAGGGGCATTCGAAGCCCAAGGCCTTGGCCTCATAAGCCATCCTTAACCTGGCTTGGAGAAGGGAAATAACAACGGATGCTTTGAGACTGTCCCGGTAGGAACTCATATCCTGCTGATATTGAAGAAGGGCGGCATCTAGCTTGGCTTGAGCATCCTCATTGGCTTTGTGAAGGGCAGCTTGGTGTTCCTGGGTCATTGCCTTGTATTTGTCTTCATAATGCTGGGACTTGGCAGCTGCAATTGTTCCTTGATCAGCTATGGTGGTTTCAGTTTTTTCGAGCTTAATCTCCAGCATCTTATTAAGCCCACAGGCGTCTTCGTACAAGTGCATGAGACGTTCCAAGCCCTGCAGTTAAAGATACAAGTATCAGTGTAAAATAAGCAGGATAATGACTAACATGCATGTTCAGGATATTGGAAGCAAATTTTTACCTGCTTGAGGAATGAAGTGGCTTCATTAAATCCGTGATTCTCAAGGTAGAATGTCTCAGAGGCGGCTGGAGAATCCATTTCTTTCCTCTCTCAGGAGCTAGAGGCCCGGGTCCTGGATGCCGGAGGGGCTTTAGGAGCGGTGGTAGTCTTTGAAGTGGTAGGCTTCGGTGTGACAGATGATCTCGGCTTGGATTCTTGTTTGACAGGTACAAGGCTGGAGTAACTGTCCAACTCGTCAAGTTGGAAGCCTTCAAGGTTGACAACTGGTACTACACAAGGGAAGATATTTTTAAAACTCATAATACTTCTGAAAAGAAATCGGTTTGGTAAGTAAAGATAGTTACTGAGAATATGCTTACTAGACATCTCTGAACTTGATTTTTGGCTTGAGTTTGTGAGAGACAGGGAGAAAGTTCTTTCAGCGGCAGGAAGTCGGTAAACCTCTTTGATCCTGAGTTGTGATTCTGCACTTGGGGGTGCTAGGTCTCTGAAATTCACTGCACAAATATAAGGATATCAGTCATAATACAGTTAAGGATGTATTTGGGGATATTCCTAAAACCCTAAATCCTACCCTTGGTTAGCCATCTATCTGGCAGATCAAAACCCCTGTCGATAGAGTCCATTTTTACGAAAAAGAACTTTCGTTGCCACTGATCTTCGTTCTTGGTGGCTTTGAGGATTAGGGGATTTTTGGAAGTAGAAAACAAAAGAAAGCGGCTATTGCCATGAGATCTCAGTCGATATGCAATAGGAAGGTCTTCAATACACAGGTGAGGGCAATGAGGAGATTTGATTTGGTCAAGCACCATCAAAACTCGCCAGACCATTGGCATAGTTTGGGCATAGCTGAGGCTGGTGAGTTCAAAGAGACGAGAAACGAAAGGTGGAAACGGATACCGGAATCCTAAAGAAAAGGGGTAGGCAAAGAAGCAGACCCACTCGTCTGATGACGCGTCTGATCGGACCTCCCGATCAAAAGGGCGAATGACTGCTCCGGCGGGAAAGGCGCCGGAACCCTTCAGAGTGGCGATATCAGCGTTGTTGAAGGAGCAGACTTCTTTTTCTGGTTCTCGTATAAGGTTTTGACTCACGAGGGTTGGGACTGGTTCATTCGAACGAGATCTTGTCCGTGATGTCATGAGGGGTATCGAGCGAGATAAAAGAAATTCAAAGAAAAACAAACGATGAGAGAAAAGAGAAGTACCTGAAAATTTCTTGAGGAGTAGTGATCATAATGTGGAATACTTAGACTAATTATAGCCTGGATATAGGGGGTAAAGAGTAAATATTGCATCGAAAATGGCACAATGTCACATCAACCGTCGTTTCGTCTTATTGCCTTGGTTTATGAGATATAATTTTTAAAATATATCCGTTGGATTGGTATACCAACAGATATATTTGGGGACAATTGTTATGGGTCATTTTCTGAGCAAACATATCCTGACTAATATCCTACTTTTGGTTGTTTGTTTGTGATCAGGATACTGCTAATATCCTGGGCGATATCCTGGTGTTAACTAAATTAACCACGTGCAGGTTAGAGGCTGTGGGTTTCTAACAGTCAGATGGACTTCTTCTCCTCAAGACTCGGGCATATCTGTTATGTGAGAGACGTTGAACCCGAAAGACCAGGTCTACAACGTTCGAGTGGGGAATATTCGCCGGATCCCGGTTATTTAGGATAGTTTGTTGCATTTATTTTACTATAAATAGATGGGGGCGGATCAGATTAAGGCACGCAATCTTACACACACACTTTCGAACACTTTTACTCTCTAGCTCACTGCAAACACTATACACAAACACTTGTATTCGAATTACCTTGTAACACCTAGTTGATCCGCACCACATGCTGCACTGTATCCTGATATTTGAAGCAATAGAAGAACTAGGCAGCTGCGATTGTCAGCTCCCGAGGTTTTGTGCCGGCGATCTAGATTGATCAAGGGCTTTCCTCGTATATCACGTGTTAACCTTTACTTTTTTGCTCATTGTTTGATCATAGATACAGCTCTCTATATCCTGAGTCGTATCCTTAAACTGTTTTTATAATTAACTTGGCTAATACATTTTCAACACACATTTCTAGCACACTACCTCACTTAACTAATTTGATCACTTAATTACTTCGGTAATTTTTGACCAAAACACAACATAATAAATTTTGAGACTTAAGCCTTCGACTCGTTACCTTTTTACCGAATTTTAACCCGTTTATGCATTTTATCAAACAAACGTATTTGTTTGATCCTTTTATCACATACACTTCTTCAAATTAATGTTATCTACCATTTTAGGTTCTAATCACAGGTTTATTACACAATTTAAACCCGTTTTCACTCGTATGCTTATTTTGACCCGTTAAGGGTATTTAAGCACTTTCGAGCCTAAAATCGCTTTCGATTGCTTCTAGCATTCCATCACCACATTTCTTATCCTATAATCTCCTACCACAACTGTATTTATGGTGGGTTTAATGTGGTGATCTATATAAACCAAATTTTATCCCTCGAATCATTATTTTACGGCAAAAGCTCAAATAGTACCATTTGACTAATATAATACCTCTTTCAGCTTCTATACTTATTCTAAGTATTTACCTAATCATAAAACTCGTTTCCAAACAACCTTTAAAGGTTGTTTGTTCGAATTAGCTAACAAGGGCGTTTTGGTCCTTTTTATTCTTTCAATTACGATAAGGTCTTTTGAGAGCATGATTGACCCATAATTCTTCTTTTGAGTTATGATCTTGTTCGAAAAGTCATTATGCTTTTCGAAACGCCACGACCCTCTTTTAAAACATTCGGTTTACCCATTCAAGTAACCCATTGTCTATCTAAGACTTCATTTAATGCTCATTGAACCTTACGTTCTAAATGAATAATTACTCTATTACACATACCTGGCTCGGGTCAATGTATTGACCTGTTTTAATGCCTTGCTATAATAATCACTAAATGCTAGCGATGCAAATATCATTTCTACATTTATTCCTGAAATCATATAACTCGACAAGAATCGTTAGTCGCTATTATCAAAAGGTGGTATCTTCACCCTTTGACCCGTTTGGTCTAAATGACCGATTATATTAGCGAGATGACATGTATTTTCATCTCGACTATTTGATTCGCTCCGATCTACATCGTGCGGTCATTTTACTTATAATTCATTTCTTAACACTTTCGGCCTATTAAGGCTTACTTCATAAGTGTCTTTTAAAACCAATAGTTATGGTCAACGAGTGGCCAATTTACCGTTTTATTTATCTTATTCGTAACTAATACGAATATTCTAAAATATAAGACTAGTGTAAGCCATACTTACCTTACTTCCAAATTATGCTTTTCCGTCATTCTCGCTTCGTTTGACCCGCTTCGATCCCAAGCTTTCACCTAGCTTGTTAATCGTCAAACTATCATTGTAAATTGTAAGATGGTTAGATTAGTCATAATTATTCACGACTATTCCATCTCACTTATTTCATAAGTCGAAACTACTATTCGACTTCATGATTAGTTAACTTAGCTTATTAAAGTTAACTACTTTCGATCACATGATTTACAACATTAGTTCAAATCAACACGATGATTAGAACTCTTCTTGTTTCATATTTCATATAACTTGCCATATTATTCAAATGCACATTTTCACTCTAATTTCAACACTTTAGTTTTCATTTAGGCATTTTAACAAACACCTAATGTGCATACATTTTTACACATTTACAACTAGTTCATAACTAGTTATTTTTACCAAGATTAACATCAAAATTCAAACCCCCATGTCTAGTGTTCATGAACTACACCTACTACTAGTATCATAACATTAATATTCATCAATTTAACACTCTAATTCAAGTGTTCATCTTCTTGTCATAAAACCCACTTAACACATAAATAGATGGTTATGAACCTCATATCTATGAACACTAATTCAACAAATTAGTGGCTAGGGTTTGCTCCTAGACATGATTTCATCCTAATTTCATCCAAACTTCAATCATGCAAGCCAAATTTTCGATTTCATATGTTCACCAAGAATTCAAGATGGAACTAAATAATGAAATTTGGCATACCTTATGATCCCTTCATCGAGGTGATCACGAATTCGTGCTTGGATTTCGATTTGGGTTGGATTTACCCCTTCAATTTGTTAATTTTATGCTTGATAGGGTTTGAGCTTAAGAGCCCTTCTTGGCTCCTGTGTTTTGTGCCACCAGAACACACACAAAGGTGTGTGTTTTGGTGTTTTTAGTTTTAATTAATAAAAAAACCCATTTTCTCATTTTAACCATTTTAGTCCCTCAACTTTACCCAGGTTTATTAAGGTTACTACATCAAGTTCCCTCATTATTTTAAAACACTAGACTAACTAGGTTGATATTCCTAGTTATTTAGTGGGTTCTGGGAGTTATAACATGTTTTATTTTAAGTCCCGTTAACTCGGGCTCTTATAAACTCAATTCCTTAATTCTTTGATTCGCTTGTATTTAATTATTAGGATTTCTTATTTAAATCCAATTATTTACCGGGTTATTTTTACTGCTAACGGTACTTTACCCGTCTTTTAGTATTAACGGAGTTTGATTACCAAACCCGTTTTCGGGGTGTTACAAGTCTACCCCTCTTAAAGAGGTTTCGTCCTCGAAACCTTTCTTACATAGTTCATCGAGTTCTAAACTCAATGCATTTGACCTGAGTAATCTTTTAAGCATTACTCATACTTTAACCCATTGTTAGTATTACCAGAAAAATTATGGTAATATCTTTTTGGTTACAGAACATCTACGTACCCCATACGACATAATGTAACTTGAAATAACGTAATTCCGTTATTTCTACTAGTTTAGTTAACTTAGTGATATCCATCGCTTTTATATATTATCGAACTCTTTGTCAATCCGTTACCTTGACCCGTTTAAATGTCTTTAGTGAAATCTTGAAGGTCTGTTTCCATCTGCTAGTTGGGAAGATGGATTAGAATTTGAATTATTTGATTTAGAAGATTAAGTCCTTGTATATTTTGGAACAAGGAATTGTGTTTATTTGCCATTTTTTTGAACATCTTGTATACGATTGCTATGTTGGAAAATTGTTTGCTTTATACTAGTAATTTAATTTTTTTTTTGAATTTTGGATATCCGTTTCACTATCCGAAATTTTCGGATATCCGAATTTTCGGATATCCGGTTTTGAACACCCCTAGGGAATACCGCCCGAACGGGAAGTAGAGTTCGGAATCGAATTGGTTCCGGGCGCGAAACCCATAGCCAAGGCGCCGTACCGACTCGCGCCATCGGAGTTACAAGAACTAATGTCGCAGATTCAAGACTTGCTCGATAAAGGATTTATAAGGCCGAGTGTGTCTCCTTGGGGCGCACCGGTATTGTTCGTGAAAAAGAAAGACGGGAGCATATGAATGTGTATCTATTACCGGGAGTTAAATAAACTCACGGTGAAGAATCGATACCCGCTTCCGAGAATAGATGATTTATTCGACCAACTACAAGGTGCGAATTGGTTCTCGAAAATTGACCTTAGGTCGGGATACCATCAGTTAAAAGTCAAAGAAGAGGATGTACCGAAGACGGCCTTCCGTACGCGGTACGGACATTACGAGTTCCTCGTGATGTCTTTCGGATTGACGAATGCGCCCGCGACCTTCATGGACCTCATGAACCGAGTTTGCAAGTCTATGTTGGATAAGTCAGTAATCGTTTTTATCGACGACATTCTAGTGTATTCGAAAAGTGAGGTGGATCACGTGCATCATTTACAGGAGGTGTTTGAGACACTCAGACGAGAAAGATTGTATGCGAAATTTTTGAAGTGTGCCTTTTGGTTACGTGAGGTACAATTCCTCGGCCATATCATAAGTGCCGATGGAATATTGGTAGATCCGTCAAAGATAGAAGCCATGACGAAATGGAGCCCTCCGAAGAATCCTTCGGAAATCAGAAGTTTCTTAGGGCTTGCGGGCTACTACAAGAGATTCATTCAGGATTTCTCCAAGATTGCTTCACCGCTAACTAAATTAACCCGGAAGGAGGAAAGATTCATATAGGGTGTTGAACAGGAAAAGGCGTTTCAAACGCTAAAAGAGAAGTTAACTCACTCTCCGGTATTAACGTTGCCGGACGTAGTCGAAGATTTGGTAGTCTACTCGGATGTGTTTTGATGCAACGAGTCAAAGTGATAGCTTATGCCTCGAGGCAACTAAAGGTGCACGAAAAGAAATACCCCGCGCACGATCTTGAATTGGCGGCGGTGGCGCTGAAAATATGGAGACCCTATATATATACAGAGTAAAGTGCACTATATTCACTGATCACAAAAGTTTGAAATACTTCTTCGACAGAAAGAGTTGAATATGAGACAGAGGCGGTGGTTAGAAACTGTGAAAGACTATGACTGCGAGATATATTATCACCTGAGAAAGCCAATGTTGTGGCGGATGCTTTGAGCAGGAAAACAGATTACGTTCCAATACGAGTTCGGTCGATTCAGCTTGTTGTAACTTCGGGTCTACTTGAACGAATCCGAGAGGCACAAGCCGAGGCAATGAAAGAGGAAAATTGGAAAAGAGAAAGAATTGTTGGCCAGTTGGAAGAGTTAACGGATAATAACAAGGGGTTAAAAACCCGGTTTCGCAGAATATAGATTCCTAATTCGTTTGGAGTCAAAAAGCTTCTACTCGACGAAGCACACAAAAGTCGTTACTCTATCCCTCCGGGAGCGACAAAGATGTATAATGACCTAAAGAAAAATTACTGGTGGCTCGGAATGAAAAGGGATGTGGCCAAGAACAGATGTAAAGTGCACTATAAACAAATATAAATCCATCGTATCTGACAGGGATACCCGATTTACTTCAAACTTCTGGCAAAATTTCCAAGAACATATGAGAACGAAACTTTTTATTAGTACTGCATACCATCCTCAGACGGATGGACAGAGTGAAAGAACGATACAGACACTAGAAGACATGCTGAGGGCATGTATTATCGAATTCGGGGGCGGTTGGGACGTGTATTTACCGTTAGCAGAATTTTCTTACAACAACAGTTATCATGCGAGTATCGGCATGGCCCCGTATGAGATGCTATATGGAAGAAAATGTTTAACCCCGGTGTGTTGGGGTGAAGTGGGTCCGCGTGAACTGGCCCATAAAGACGTAGTTCAAGCCACTAACGAGAAAATTGACGTGGTTCGAGCTCGTTTGAAAGCGGCCCAAGACAGACAAAAGTCTTATGCCAACAAAAGACGGAAACCGATTGAATTTCAGGAGGGCGACATGGTTATGCTAAAAGTTTCCCCATGGAAAGGCGTTATCCGATTCAGAAAAAAGGGAAACTAAGCCCGATGTTTATCGGGCCATTTAGAATCATTGAACAGGTTGGCAAGGTGGCATATCGCCTTGAATTACCGGAAGAATTGAGCAGAATCCATGGCACGTTTCATGTGTCACAACTCCGAAAGTGCTTAGTTGAAGAAACGGATTATATCCACTCCGATGATATCGAGGGGGACAATAGCCTTAACTATGTTGTAAGACCAATTGGGATTTTATATCGAAAGGTAAAAGATTTGCGGAATAAGAGAATGATCAAGTGAAGATCAAGTGGGAGCATAGAAAAGGTTCGGATACTACATGGGAATCTGAAGAGGAGATGCGACGTGTCTACCCAACATTATTTGGTACGTATTTCGGTTTCGAGGACGAAACCCTTTTTAAGGAGGGTGGAATTGTAACACACCGAAAATATAAATCTTTTGTTATAAATATGATGTCAGTAAATAAACAAATGAACTAACTAGGATTAAAAATAAACAAATATAAATCCATCGTGTTTGACAGAGATACCCGATTTACTTCAAACTTCTGGCGAAATTTCCAAGAACATATGAGAACGAAACTTTTTATTAGTACTGCATACCATCCTCAGACGGATGGACAGAGTGAAAGAACGATACAGACACTAGAAGACATGCTGAGGGCATGTATTATCGATTTCGGGGGCGGTTGGGACGTGTATTTATCGTTAGCAGAATTTTCTTACAACAACAGTTATCATGCCAGTATCGGCATGGCCCCGTATGAGATGCTATATGGAAGAAAATGTTTAACCCCGGTGTGTTGGGGTGAAGTGGGTCCGCGTGAACTGGCCCATAAAGACGTAGTTCAAGCCACTAACGAGAAAATTGGCGTGGTTCGAGCTCGTTTGAAAGCGGCCCAAGACAGACAAAAGTCTTATGCCAACAAAAGACGGAAACCGATTGAATTTCAGGAGGGCGACATGGTTATGCTAAAAGTTTCCCCATGGAAAGGCGTTATCCGATTCAGAAAAAAAGGGAAACTAAGCCCGAGGTTTATCGGGCCATTTAGAATCATTGAACAGGTTGGCAAGGTGGCATATCGCCTTGAATTACTGGAAGAATTGAGCAGAATGCATGGCACGTTTCATGTGTCACAACTCCGAAAGTGCTTAGTTGAAGAAACGGATTATATCCACTACGATGATATCGAGGGGGACAATAGCCTTAACTATGTTGTAAGACCAATTTAGATTTTATATCGAAAGGTAAAAGATTTGCGGAATAAGAGAATGATAAAGTGAAGATCAAGTGGGAGCATAGAAAAGGTTCGGATACTACATGGGAATCTGAAGAGGAGATGCGACGTGTCTACCCAACATTATTTGGTACGTATTTCGATTTCGAGGACGAAACCCTTTTTAAGGAGGGTGGACTTGTAACACACCGAAAATATAAATCTTTTGTTATAAATATGATGTCAGTAAATAAACAAATGAACTAACTAGGATTAAAAATAAACAAATATAAATCCATCGTGTTTGACAGAGATACCCGATTTACTTCAAACTTCTGGCGAAATTTCCAAGAACATATGAGAACGAAACTTTTTATTAGTACTGCATACCATCCTCAGACGGATGGACAGAGTGAAAGAACGATACAGACACTAGAAGACATGCTGAGGGCATGTATTATCGATTTCGGGGGCAGTTGGGACGTGTATTTACCGTTAGCAGAATTTTCTTACAACAACAGTTATCATGCCAGTATTGGCATGGCCCCGTATGAGATGCTATATGGAAGAAAATGTTTAACCCCGGTGTGTTGGGGTGAAGTGGGTCCGCGTGAACTGGCCCATAAAGACGTAGTTCAAGCCACTAACGAGAAAATTGACGTGGTTCGAGCTCGTTTGAAAGCGGCCCAAGACAGACAAAAGTCTTATGCCAACAAAAGACGGAAACCGATCGAATTTCAGGAGGGTGACATGGTTATGCTAAAAGTTTCCCCATGGAAAGGCGTTATCCGATTCAGAAAAAAGGGAAACTAAGCCCGAGGTTTATCGGGCTATTTAGAATCATTGAACAGGTTGGCAAGGTGGCATATCGCCTTGAATTACCGGAAGAATTGAGCAGAATCCATGGCACGTTTCATGTGTCACAACTCCGAAAGTGCTTAGTTGAAGAAACGGATTATATCCACTACGATGATATCGAGGGGGACAATAGCCTTAACTATGTTGTAAGACCAATTGAGATTTTATATCGAAAGGTAAAAGATTTGCGGAATAAGAGAATGATCAAGTGAAGATCAAGTGGGAGCATAGAAAAGGTTCGGATACTACATGGGAATCTGAAGAGGAGATGTGACGTGTCTACCCAACATTATTTGGTACGTATTTCGGTTTCGAGGACGAAACCCTTTTTAAGGAGGGTGGACTTGTAACACACCGAAAATATAAATCTTTTGTTATAAATATGATGTCAGTAAATAAACAAATCAACTAACTAGGATTAAAAATAAACAAATATAAATCCATCGTGTTTGACAGAGATACCCGATTTACTTCAAACTTCTGGCAAAATTTCCAAGAACATATGAGAACGAAACTTTTTATTAGTACTGCATACCATCCTCAGACGGATGGACAGAGTGAAAGAACGATACAGACACTAGAAGACATGCTGAGGGCATGTATTATCGATTTCGGGGGCAGTTGGGACGTGTATTTACCGTTAGCAGAATTTTCTTACAACAACAGTTATCATGCCAGTATCGGCATGGCCCCGTATGAGATGCTAAATGGAAGAAAATGTAGTACCCCAGTGTGTTGGGGTGAAGTGGGTCCACGTGAACTGGCCCATAAAGACGTAGTTGAAGCCACTAACGAGAAAATTAACGTGGTTCGAGCTCGTTTGAAAGCGGCCCAAGACAGACAAAAGTCTTATGCCAACAAAAGACGGAAACCGATTGAATTTCAGGAGGGCGACATGGTTATGCTAAAAGTTTCCCCATGGAAGGGCGTTATCCGATTCAGAAAAAAGGGAAACTAAGCCCGAGGTTTATCGGGCCATTTAGAATCATTGAACGGGTTGGCAAGGTGGCATATCGCCTTGAATTACCGGAAGAATTGAGCGGAATCCATGGCACGTTTCATGTGTCACAACTCCGAAAGTGCTTAGCTGAAGAAACGGCTTATATCCACTACGATGATATCGGGGTGGACAATAGCCTTAACTATGTTATAAGACCAATTGAGATTTTAGATCGAAAGGTTAAAGATTTGCGGAATAAGAGAATTGATCAAATGAAGATCAAGTGGGACCATAGAAAAGGTTCGGATACTACATGGGAATCTGAAGAGGAGATGCGACGTCTCTACCCAACATTATTTGGTACGTATTGCGGTTTCGAGTACGAAACCCTTTTTAAGGAGGGTGGACTTGTAACACCCCGAAAATATAAATCTTTTATTATAAATATGATGTCAGTAAATAAACAAATGAACTAACTAGGATTAAAAATAACCTAGTTAGATAAAAGTCTTGTAGTGACTTATAAGTGGGTTAAAACACTCAAAATATGAACTAAACGATTGTAGAGGGACCAAAGTTGTTAAAATTGAAACTTAATATATTAAAAACGGGGTGGAATTAGTAGTTAATGGAAAATGAAAAAAAAATGATTAAAACACCCTTGAATCTCATTAAATAGCATAGTTATTGTTAATAATGATGTGTATTCAGTTTTAGCCCTTAATTCAATTAATCAACGCTCAATATCTGTTCTCACTGTTTATATATAAGATAAGGTTTGTATGGGATCTTAACTCTATAAGTTAAAGCAATAAAAAATATATATAACATTTATTTAAAAAATATATAAGATAAGGTTTGTACGGGATCTTAACATAATATATCAATTATTTTAATTAAAAAATGTATAACAATACTATACTCAGATTAAAGAGAATAAAATACTCGTTTTTATGGTGTAATTTAAAAAAAAAACATTAATGTACGTAAAAGTTATGGTCGTTTAAAAAACGTGAGGGTATTTATTTTTTATAAGGAGGATAAATTTAACTATTAGTAAATTATCTATAATTTGGTTAAAAATGAGGGAATTAAAAAGAAATTAACATGAGGAGATTAAAGTGTAATTAGTGTTTGAAAGACTATATTACCCTTATTTTAGGGTTGTATATTATGCATTAAACTAAAAATATTTTCTTAACTTTTAAGTATTTTAAAATGGCCCTCTCTTTTTACATATTATAATACTAGCAGAATGCCCGCACGATACTTGGGGAGTGACATATCGCATTACAATACTCATTTTTTGTAGTTTTCTTATTCATATGATATTTATTGTAGCATCATTGTGAAAGATATACACCAAAGGCGAAGTAATGAGGTAATCCATTTCATTGTGTTGTGCATGGTTCGGTCGGTTCGGTTATTATTTTCAACTGAAGCTGAAACCAAAGTCATTAGTTAGTCTATTTTATTAATCAACCAGTTTTCGGTTATTCACTTCGGTTTGTTCGGTTAATTTGATGGTTTTTTGTTTGATTCATTTAATTTCGGTTAATAGCCAAAACCAGACTTGGGCTAAAACTTTTGATCAGAAATACATGAAATTTAGGTATAAAAAATGAAATGGATGTATGGGTACATGAAATGGAGGTATAAATACAAAAAATGAGAGCATAAATATGAATTACATGAAATTAATGTATAAAAGTTAGAAATATATGAAATATAAATGGTTCGGTTCAGTTAATTTTGCATAAACGAGGGTACAAAAAAAATCGATAACTGCTTTTGGTTAATTCAGGTTTCGGTTAATAAGTTTTTGGTTGATTTCGATTCGGTTAACGATTCAGTTATTACTCATCCTTAGACACTGTTAATCACGTAATATATCAATTTTTTTAATTAAAAAAACTATAGAAATACTATACTCAAAGTAAAGAGAATAAAATACTCGTTTATATGGTGTAATTTAAAAATGTATATTAATATACCAAAAAGTTATTACTGTTTAAAAATTGGGGGGGGGGGGGGGGCAAGTGAGTTAGTTTTTTATAAATGGATAAAGTGTAACTATCAAGTAATTATTTATAATTTTGTTAAAGATGAGAGATTAAAGTGTAATCTAGTTGAGATGATTAAATTGACGATAAGTCACTTGACATTCTTTAGGTATTAAATATCTTGGGATAATTACTAAGTACGTTGGGTTTTAATCACTTGTACACTAAGATATTATCTACTTGTATATTTTAATCCGCACAACAATACTGACCAAAACAACTATCGAAACGTTGACAAAATGAGTAAGTCGTCACAGTGCCTAAATTTCGAATGAAAAAAAATATAAAATGATCTATTACCATCATTCGGGCTATTAATTTAATGTACAAAACAAACATTACTACTCTTTTTTGTTCGTACATACGTTATGTATTCAAACATACATTTGGTCGGTTGGTCAACATATAATGTGTATTCAAAATGTTCTAATTATATATTTGGACGCATGGCATTTAAAAAAAAAAAAAAGCATTATAATATTATAAATAATTACAGATATTTGCTAAAAATACACAGCTCTTAACAATTCCACCACTGAGTGTGGTACCACCATTGCCATTTGGACCGACAATCTTGCTTGGACGAAAACCGAGTGGCAAAAATGTAATATATATTTATACCTAATACCTTAAATAGATAAAAGAGTAAATAAAATAAAATAATCAAATCCCTTGAAGAAGAAAGTATTATAATTTATGAGTTGAGTATCTTTTATGTTCTTTTTATTTATAAAATTATGGTAATATTCATTTGGATAAAAATTTTATAAAGCCAAAGCTTTTTCAGATTTATATAGAGCAAAATATTTTTAATACCAATAAATTACGTGTATGAGATTTAACACACGATATATATTTACAAGATATGAAACATATACTCAAGAAACATTGTTAAATTTTAGAGCGATTATGTGAACATATAACTGTACTTTTTTATACGTGAACATATAACTGTACTTTTTTATACGTACAAAAATAAATAACCAATTTTAAGTAAAGAATCATGCGAGTCGCATAATAATAAGGCTGACAAATCGTGTTTTAATAGGTTTAACAGGTTTCTGACGGCGCACACAACATAAGTTTCAAACATGATTACGACTCGTTTAACTACTTTCTACCTCATGTTTATAAAACAGTTTTATGTTTTATGTACAAAGATAAATAAATGATAGATCCTAACATTGTAATTTTAATTATTTTAAAAATTAAAAAAGTCAAAGGGTGTGTTTTTGAGTTAAACAGGTCTAATCGTGTCTTAACAGGTACCCAATTGCCAACCCTACATAATAAGGGTGTAAGGAGTGGTTAAACACTTGAGAGTGACAAACTAAAAAAATCAACCAATCAGAGTGTGCCACGTCAACCAGTGAAAAATATTTAAACTTTGCTGAAAAGTGTTGGCAATGGTTTAGACACTTGCTGAAGTGGTAAACTTTAAAAAACAAAAAAAAAAACGAAAAAATGTGTGATTGGTTGAGATTGGAATGGACCGCACCCCACACTACCCTATCTCTCTCTCATACCCTCCCTTCACCGCACGGCAAGCCATCACCGATTGTGTATTGAAACCGCATCGGCAAAGGGTCGGCGGCGATGTTTGCCGCGCGGCAACACCCTTTGCCGCACCCACACCGGACACCCTAAGCACTTATACTTTAAATTGGTTCTATTGCTTTTATGAAAATAGAATAAATCATTTATACACTAATCCAATTCCAAAACTTTCTTTCGGGTGTCATGTAAATCCTTGAAATTATCATTTAGTTTAGAAATGTACATCATCAAATGATTGATTTCACCATCAATTATATTAAACTATATAATTAATTATAGTAATGATATCGAATTAAATCTTTGTTTAATAAGAAGATGTATACAAGAGAGGAGTGTGTTGTCGGTGGAACCGGCAATAGTATTGACACCGGCGGAGTGACCGGAGAAAGCAGGAACCGTCGCAAATAATTATAAACCGTCGGCAAAGATAAGTTACGAATCTTAAATGCTAAGTCAACGTCGCCGTCATCGTCGGTATGGTGTCCAACTAACCACACTTTATCGTCGGTGGCCTTACTATGTCTTGTGAGTTGAATTCCCTATGTATATTAGTTTTCAAAGTACATGAAACCATAAGGTTTGGCTACAAAGTCCAATATGCTAATAGCCATAAAAACTTCAAACACAGCATTGTAAAATTATGAAAATAGGGTGGAGATATAATAGGAAGTTTATTTGGCTAGGAAGGCTAGGAAGTGATCTTGACCATCCATTTACTTAATCAAGGGCTAAGATTAAATCAGGGAAATTGAAAGTAAAAAAAGAGGCGCGTGACTTTTTTCAGGGGCAATCTAGTCAATCCAAGCCAATAGTTTCTCTCTCCTCCAATTCCCCCCATTTTTTAAACGTTAATAACTCTTTCATACGACATTATTTTTTTATAAAAATTGCACCAAAAAAACGAGTGTTTTTTTATCTTTAAAACGAGTATACTATTGCTATATTTTGAAAAAAAAAATTTAAAACCCAGTTGCGTAAAACGCAATAGAAAAAACCCCAGTATCGTAAAACGCAATGAAAAAAAAACCCTAAAAAATGACATTTTTTTAAAACGCAATGCACAAAAAACACAAAGAAATGACTTTTTTGTAAAACGCAATGGCCAGAAAACACATAAAAATGTGTTTTACCTAAAACGCAATGCACCAAAAACACAAAAAAATGACTTATTTGTAAAACGCAATGGCCAGAATACTCTTAAAATGTCTGTTTTCTAAAACGCAATGGACTGAAAACACATAAAAAAGTGTTTTACCTAAAACGCAATGCACCAAAAACACAAAGAAATGTCTTATATGTAAAACGCAATGGCCAGAAAACACTTAAAAATGACTCATTCTAAAACGCAATGGACAGAAAACACCTAAAAAATGTGTTTTACCTAAAACACAATGACTAAAAACACTTAAAAATGTGTTTTTTTCTAAAACGCAATAGCTGTCTGTCACTGTGAACTGTCTGTCACTGTGAACTGTCTTATTTCTAAAACGCAATGGACACATAAAACTGTCTGTCACTGTGAACTGTCTGAATTGTCTACGAATTACTGTCTTCGAAATGAGCCAATTTCTGGAAAATTAATTTTTCTGATGCGTTTTTAGTACAGCAATTTAATAGAAAAAGACAGGGGCTGCCGCCCCTGGGACCCCGCTACCGGGGGCTGCCGCCCCCGGACCCCCGCAAAGATCGTAAAACGCAATGACTAAATAAAAAACCCAGATCATGAAAATGAAATTAAAGAATTTCTTACATGGATCGAAGCCGATTTCTTCATCAATTGACGGAATTTGAATGATAGAAACACTTATCAACGCTCGAATCGAACGAATCGAGTGATTATCTCCAAAATCACCGGAAAAAACGAGATTTTTTTATGAAATTAAACTGGGTTTTCTTCAAAAAAAAAGCTGAAGAACACGATGATCGGGTTCTGAATCATTGATTTGTGATGAAAATCGCACTATAATGTAGTGATTATTGAGATATAAAGTGAAGAAATAGTTGAAGATGGTGGATTTTGAAAATGATGGGTTTTTGAATTTACTGGGTTTTGAAAAAGGAAGAAGAAAGAGTTGGATTGACTAAAATACCCTTTCTCTTTATTTTAAAATTTGCCACATGTCATAATCCTATGGCTTCCTATCCTTCCTAGAGAAAATTAACTTCCTATTTGATCTTTACCCTATGAAAATAAAACACAACATGCTAATTAACATAAAACACAATAATGTTTGTCATTCCATAATCAGAGTCTTACCATCTAAAACACAACACAAAACCCACATATATGATGTTTTAGTAATCTTCATTATGTTATTTGTGGGTTTTTGATTTGTTTTATGATAGAAATTATGATGTTTTATAACTTTTACACTTTTTAGAAAATTTAGACTTTATAGCCAACTCCTAGCCTATGATACAAATACTCTTTAATTTTTTATATACAAATTAGATTCAATAAAATTAAGGCAAATTGGAAATAAATAATCCCACCTAACTCACTTTGGCCGATAATAATCCCAAGTCAGTTATTGGCCGATAATAATCCGAACTGATCAATTTTTTTTTTTTTGTAAAATAGTCCGCCGTTAAAATAGCTTAACGGAGTCAATTTTTTTTTCCGAATTACAAACTGATGTTTTAGGGCTTTTGATCAGAACGAGGATACGAGTCGATTGATGTAATACTTACCTCGAAATACTGCCCCAACCCACGAAAACGGTGCTTCAATTCGGGTGTTTAAACTTCCAATTAACAAAAATCAAGCCATTTCGAGCACAATTTCGAGGTAAGTTTTACATCAATCGACTCGTGTTTTCGTTCTGATCAAAAACCCTCAAACATCAGTTTGTAATTCGGAAAAAAACTTAACTCCGTTAATCTATTTTAAAGGCGGAATATTTTACAAAAAAAATTGACCAGTTCGGATTATTATCGACCAATAACTGATTTGGGATTATTATCGGCTAAATTGAGTTAGTTGAGATTATTTATTTCCAATTCGTCAGTGTCATATGACTCACCTTTAATCCACCATCCAAAACCACTGCCCTAAGGGTGTGGTCATGACCCAAACCACTAGCTCCTTATTTATTTTAATTTATCTTTTTCTTAAGAAAAAGGAAATGATTTGTTGAAAAATGGAATGGAGGACCATGGTTGGCATTGTTTAATCCATACAAACCATGGTGGATCAAGAAGGGGTTGGTGTAGCCTTCCATTCATGTTACTAGGTGGCAAATCATGTCTCAACCATGACCCCCACACCTATAGCCTAAGATTTTGAATTAAATAATTATATAACTACGGGGTTTAAATATATTTTTTTTGAACATTAACTTTCATTAAAAAACACAAGGGGAAGACCTCAAAACAAGGACCACACCCCCAAATTACAACATATACAAAGGACTAGAACACCAATTCTCCCAAAGGAGATCATTGAGCTTAGACCTATACTTTAGCCATAAGAACGACATAGATTTAACATTCCCAATCACAACCGAGGCCTTCGGCTCGGCACCCTTAAAAGTCTTGTCGTTCCTTGCCCTCCAAATCATCCAAAAAGTCACTACGGGGTTTAAATATATGGTATTAAATAAATAATAAAAATCTATCTGTTTATAGTTAAATATTATTAATAAAAATAATAAATCCCCTATAGATAAATTAACGTGGTCTTGAATATAAGAATTTAAGTGGTGAATATTATTGATTTATTTTATTATGAAGATATTTAGCTTAAAATGTCCACACCTGATTTACTCTTTATTAATTTATTTTATTATGAAGATATTAAGCTTAAAATGTCCACACTTGATTTACTCTTATTTTTGTCGAGTCCCTGATTGCTGTAACGTGCATAGATATTTAATTAATAATTCAAGTATTTCACTATCAAAACTCGAATACGTGTATCTTAGACTTTACCCAAAATACAATCTACTATAATAATTTTGTTTTAATAAATTAACATTCTTATAAATCTCATCACATGAGCATCACGTCTTGTCCTTCCCTTCGACAAAACGTTATTTATTATTTAAAAAAAAAACATATACACAATCATTAAACTAAGAAAACATATAAACAATCATTATACTAAAAATATGTCGCATTGCTGTCTTACCCTTCAGTTGTCTTGTAATTGCAATTTAGGTTACTCGAATTTTATATGTTTTATGTTTTGATCCATAAGTTTCACTCATTAAATTTCTTATAATTAATCTTTGATAAATCAATAACAGTTTCTCAATTAAATTTCTTATAGTTTAATCTTTGTCTTTGATAAATCAATAACAGTTTCTCAATTCGGGTTCTTAAGTTAAAGTCCCCCTACTTATCAAAATTGAATAAACTTATGATCATAAGTAGTATTTGTGCTTCATGTTTGGAACCTTGGATCATGAATTGAAAATACCTTTACTATTTTAACGTGTTTAGTATCATCAGTCCATTAAAACAGAGTCTTATCAACATTAAGGAGTTAGTATGTATTCGTCTTTTTTCATAATATAGTTCTTTTCAAGAAAAGAATTAGATTGAGGGTTTTTGTAATAGAATTATATAAATCGATTAGCAGTGGGTTGTTTGTAGTGGAAGTATAAAGAAAACGATTCTCTAATAGCATATCATATTTACGACTTATGGATTATATAAAAAATTAAAAAGGTTTAACCTTTCAATTGTTGTTGAACATATAATCCATTACTTTTGCAACACCATTTACGATTTGCTGTATGACAAGATTCTTAGGTGGGTTCAATATGTTAACATAGTTTGTAATATTGTTTTAACTTTTTTTATTATAGCAAATGAATGTTTTTAGCATTAATGATAGCTTCTCATTATATTGTTTTTTTTAAAACTTGCAAGCAAAAGGGTTATACCTGAGTTCGCATCACGTATAATATTTTATAATATAAGCATGAAAAATATACGAGGCTCCAACTCAAAATTGGTTTATTATTTAGTAATGTAGATTTAGGTGTTTATTTATAAAATTAATGTATATTGTTTTTTGTCTTACATTGCTCAGTCGATTAAAAAAATGTATATATTTTTTTATATATGATGCTCAAATTCATAATTGTATTTAATCAGAAAAGTTTACATATAAATGTGGCATAAAAGAAACAACATAATATCAAAAGTAGCAGTGGATCGTTAGTTTTCAGAAACCAAAACTGAAATTAAAATATTAGGGATGAAATGTTAGTGTAAAAAGTGTGAACAATTGATATTTAAAGGGTGGAATTTAAAAGGTTTTAAATTGATATTTTCGGAAAAAGGGGTGTTAAAAATAAAAAGTGAAGGTGGATTTAGGGTGTAAGGGGCACTCCCCTAAGAGGGGAGTCCCCTCTCTTACACATAACCAATCCTCGTGTGCCATGTCAACTCCCATCTTAAACTCCCCTAACACCTTAAATTGATGGCGGCACTCTTCTCTTAAGTGATTTGGTTTTTTATTAAAAAAAAAAAAAAAAAAAACTTTTCATTGGTCCACTCCTCTCTCTCTCCTCCCTCTCTCCTCCCGCTCTCCTCCCTTTCTTCGGTGACTTCCCACCGATTTCACTCCCCCAAACCATTCACCTAAGTGATGGCGGCGGTGTTCCCCTTAGGTGAATGGGGTCACCGAATGGGGTCACCGAAGGTGCCCCTTACACCCTTAGTCATACCTTTTTTTTATTGAGAGAGAGAGAGAGAGAGAGAGAGAGAGAGAGAGAGAGAGAGAGAGAGAGAGAGAGAGAGAGAGAGAGAGAGAGAGAGGGGGGGGGGGACAACACATGATTGGTGGAATTTCGAATACATTCGGGTTGTCCCACAACCCCTTAGACCATGTGTAGTGGTAACACCTTATAATGGCCCCACCATAGGGCATTATCCGACATGTGGCGTCCTAGTCAGCAAGAGAGCATTATAGCAAAAGTGGCGTAGTGGGGCATTATGCCAATAACCCCCATTCAATCATTTCACAATCATTTCACAATTACTTTTTTTAATTTAAAACATAAAAAAACTTCATTAATTTAAAAATAAAATTACATTACTTGAAATAAAAATTAAAAAAAAATCTGAAAATAAAAAAAAACTGAAAAAAAAACTGAAAAACAGAAAAAAACAGAAAAATAAAAAAACAGAAAATAAAAAAAAACAGAAAAAATAAACTAAAAAAAATAACATGATCTAGAGTCCATATTTTTCTCTAATTTTTTGGCGACGCATTTGCGCAAGGATCAACGCATCGCCTTGTAGGTGGTCGATAGGTTTAGACAAAAACTCAATGTCCTTTTCCATTTGCCGCGCATCTTGCATCTCGTTAAATTTTTTGGTTTCGGCCACTCGTTCCTTCATGATCTCATAACGTTGGTGGCCGAGGTCGCGAATGTCTTGGAGACGACGGTTCATCTCCTCGAAATCTTCCTTCAACTCGAGATCGGAAGACGACTCGACCGTTTTTTCCCGGTTCCCTTTCTTCTACCGGTGGGTCGGACCAACTCTTCTTGAATTCCCTCGTCAACGTCCACCGCCTCATTTAAATCAACATTGCGGGCATCCGATGTCGGAGTTGACGGGTCAACGGAGGATGATGTTTTTGACCTTTTCGCCCGACGTCTACTACTAGATGTCATTGGATTAACTACCGCCCACTTTGGACTTTTTCGTAGTAGCTCCCAACACTTATAGTACGTGAAAAGGGCATTTTGTCCTCTCGTACTCCTCCAAACTCTTCGTTAAAACCCCCACGTCACCTTCACCGCTCGGCCGATTATCGTAGTTACGTTGGAAGACTTCTTGGAACGCATGACACTTGTTGTTGATGTCGGTCCATTTGCTAGAAATGGAATCTTTGTCCCGATGTTCGCCTTGACCCCACGTGCTAAAGAAGAGTGCACGAACCCTATCCCAAAAAACCGGGCCCGTTTGAAAGTTTGCTACTCAAGTAAGCCGCGTAAGTTAAAAAGCTCGGGTCCATGTCTTGAAGGTTGTACGGGGTTTGCGGTTGGGTTGTGTTCGGGTTCGTGGGTCTTGCGGGGACACCAAAAGGGGGGCGGTATGGATGCATGATTGTATAAAAATTAGAAGAAAGTGGGAGAGAAAGTGGGTTTTTTTATAAAAAAAGGTGTGAATGTGGGGTATATATTTATAGTGGGAATATTTTAAATTAGAAAAAAAATAAACAATGTTACCGTTGTCAAACGGTCAAGTGGGCCCCCTCTCTTTTTTAAGCGTTATAATCAAAACGCCGGAGGAATTTTTTTTCAAAAATCACGCCCCAAAACGCCCCGTGTAATGGGGTTTTGGGCGTTATAAGGCGTTATTTTGCAATTTAAAAAAAAAAACGCCCCACTACGGGCGGTCTTACAATGTAAATTAGTATAGGGGTAGATAACACAAGGGGGTTGGGCTATATAGAAAACCCTATATATATAAAAAACCCTAGAAAACCCAAGCTCCCGACATTTTTTTTTGAAAAAAATAACACATGTAATATACATGTTTTTAAGACTTTTGGGCCAAAAAAATCAAAAAAGCGCCGAAGGGATAATTTAAAAAAAAAAAGTTTCAGCAAATTTCAGCAAATTTATGTCTTTTTTGCCTAACACATGTTAGGCACTGAAATTTGTTTATTTTTTTAAAAAAAATCCCTTCGGCGCTTTTTTGTTTTTTTTTGGCCCAAAACACTCTAAAACATGTATATTACATGTGTAATTTTTTTTCAAAAAAAAAAATGTCGGGAGGTTGGGTAAAAATGGGTTCCCATTTGGGTTTCCAGAGTTTTCTAAGAATTTTAGGGTTTTTTGTCTAGCATTACCCTAACACAAGGTCCATATGACAAGTCTAAATATTAATTTTAGTCGTAACTATTGAATTTAATTTTAGTCATATAACTATTGAAAAATTACGTGTATGGCTTTATCTATTTATGCAATCCAGTGGGATGAATGGACGTGATAGGTTATAATTTATAGAGTTAAATGTCTGGTTGGTTTATGTGGTTTGCAATTTTTATAGAGTTAGTTGCTAGATTTCAATAATTACATAGGTAATCCCACTTGTTGTAATTTTTACACTCAGGTGATCCTTATCACTAATCTCTATTAATTTTTCTAGTTAAATCTTGTTAAATAACCAAAGTGCCCTTACTTATTAAAGAAACAGAAATAAAAAAAATATTTAATTAAAACCATATATCTTTGTGGGTCCCACCTCATCCCACTTCTTCCTTTACCCCAAACCACCACCATCACTGAACACCCACCATTGAATACCTCACCACCACCGCTGCTTGGAAAAACAAACTCACTGCCACACCAGCCGCCACCACTGCAACCCTCACCACCACCAAACTGTATCGTAAAACATGAATCTCTGGTAACCCCTATTCATTGTCGCAATCACAAACACCCCTCACTCCAGTGGTGTGTCACCGGTGGATGCTACCATCCCTTCAACTCTCTTTCTCTCTTTCTCAATCTCTCTAATATCCACACACATTGGTTTTGACGAGGATGGTTGGAGGTGGTGGTTGGTGGTTGAAGAAGAAGAAGAAGGAGAAGTAAGGGTTGTGGTGGGTGGTTGTTAACAGAAAAGGGTGGAGTGGGAAAGAAGAGGGGTGGCTTTTAACCTCAGGAAATATTTAACATAAGTTAGTGATATGGATCACTCAGTTGCAAAAATTGCAGCTACTAACATCACCTATGTATTTATTGAAGTCTCAGGGACTAACCAGACATTTAACTCTAAGTTATAAGTTATCTATCACAAAAACAACTGTAGCCGCTACAATTTTTTTTTACTTTCTGAAGTTTCAAATTTACCTTACATCATAAATAATATTCGTCCTTACCCAATAGTTTATTTTTCTTTTATAACTTTGGTTCGTTAGTTTTTTTAGTAAAACTAAACAAGCAATATTTTTTTGAAAACGACGCAACACCACGTCGCCAGCACCATTTTTTTATTCGTTAGTTTGGGTCGCTACACCACGTCCTGTCGTCATAGGTACCAATTACCACGCCACTATTTTTCTTCTATTTGCCACATTTTATTTCGTTTTTAGTTGTTTTACATATTTGTATTGCAATTTTATACTGGTCTTTGCCGTTTGGTTCGTACGAAGATTTCCCGCCGCAATGCGTGGTGGGAAATCCTAGTTAATCTTAAATTTGTGTAAAAACTCAATTCACCCCTTTATATAAAAATAAAAAAATAGATTAGAGAGGGTCAAGTTATTCTACAAAGGCTTCTAATTGTAAGAAGTGTAAGAAGGATTTATAGAGTGACAAGTGTCCAATGACCTAAAACTAAACCCACTACATCACCACCAAAAACCTAAACACCCATCCCCACCCCACCCCACCATCACCCAAAAACCTAACCCCCCCCCACCCCCACCTAAAAACCTACACCCCCACCCCCCCTCCCCTCCGGCAAAAAAAACAAAAAAAAAAAAAAACTATACCTCACCAAAAAACCCCGAAAAAACCTAAACCCCACCCCACCCCCCAAAAACCTAAAAAAAAAACTAAAAAAAACTAAACACCCACCCCCACCCAAAAACCTAAACCCCCACCCCCTCGGCAAAAAAAAAAAAAAAAAAAAAAAAAAAAAAAAAAAAAAAAAATTAAACAAAAAAAAAACTATACCTCACCAAAAAACCTAACCCCCCACCCCCAAAAAGCTAAAAAAAAAACTAAAAAAAACTAAACACCCACCCCCACCTAAAAACCTAAACCCCCACCCCCACCCCCTCGGCAAAAAAAAAAAAAAAAAAAAAAAAAAATTAGGGTGTGTGTGTGTGTGGGGGGGGGGGGGGGTTAGGTTTTTGGTGGTGGTGGATGTTTAAGGGTTTTTTTTTTTTTTTTTGTAGTAGGGTTTTTTTGTGTAGTGGTTTAGTTTTAGGTTATTAGACACTTGTCACTCTATAAATCCTTCTTACACTTCTTACAATTAGAATCCTTTGTATTTGATCCTAATCCTAGAGAATATAAATGCCAAATACAACAACACACTACCGCTATGAATTGATAGATTATAAAGTTTAACCTGACCCCTACCAGATGAGCTATTCCCTCCAACTTAGAAATCAGAATTCCCTTGGTGTCTAGAATATATATATACTAAAATTAAAACTTCAACAGAAACCTTAAGCTATATATTAACTCTTTTAATTAAGATTAAAATGACCTCACAACAACAATTTGGAAAAAAAATCATTTAAATTCTCCATCTCTTTAAGTTTTAAAAGATCTTTGAACGAGAAGTGTTAGCTCATGAATTCAATTATACTCCTTGTTGGTATTAACTTGAAAAATATATCATCTTTAGCCAAAACTTAAGTCATTGGAGAAACAATGGTTTTGTGTGGTGTTTAGTAAAATAGCTGGTGTAAGGGTGAAATGAGTGGTTAAACACTTGAAAGTGGCAACATTTAAAATCAACCAATCAGAGGGTGTCATGTCATTCCATCTAAAAAGTTTAAACTATGCTGAAAAGTGTTGGCAATGGTTAAACACTTGAATTGATAAACTTTTGTTTTTCATTTAAAAAAAAATTATGTGTTAAATGGGTCTCTTCCCGCGCGGCAAACCCACACTGCTCGGTTTCCTTACCGATCGGCAAAATGGGTCGGCGGCGGTGTTACCGCTCGGCAAACCCATTTGCCGATCAGGTTTGTCGCCCACACCGTATGCCCTAATTGAGTAGAATTTTGCCTATCGAGCCAGGGGTCCCACTGGAAGCAGCCTCTCTATTCCTATGGGGTAGAGGTAAGGTTGTCCACATCTTATCCTCTTTAGACCCTACCGTAGCTTTGCTATTGGTGATATTTACTGAGTATGATGATGATGATGTTAAATACTTAAATAGTACAAATATATTACAAAATTGATCTGGGTATTAAATAATTGTCAACAAATCGGCGACCAACGATGGTGACCGCGCTTCTAAGTCACAAAAATCTTGGCAACCGAAGACTGTGACCCAAGATGAGGACATGAAATGGTGATAGTGGAAGAGGGTGACCGTATTAGGAAGGGTTTGAGGTTGTGTAATTAATATCACCTTTTAAATTAAAATCATGGTTAAAATAGTATTTTTGACAAATTTGTCATGAGAAACAAATGTGTTCTCAACAAAAGAAAGATAGTGCTACAATTGCGCAAACGATTGAGATTGTATGCATAATTTCTAAAAAAATGTGTGATCAACAAAAGAAAAGTAGTGCTACAATTGTACAAACAATTGAATTGAGATTGTAATATTGTATGCATAATTTCTAAAAAGTTGAGATAAAAATGAAATTTCTACTTATCAAATGGACTGTCATGTAATATATATATATATATATTTTTTTTTTAATTTTAGGAGAATTGGCGTGTAATAATCTTATCTAGATTTTATTGGCCATTAATAATCTCACTTCAGAATATTCCCCCCATCAGTCTCATCTTTCACCTATTTTTCCTACAATGGTCCCCCATTAAAAAAACTTAACGAAGTTAAGCTTTTTTCCAAATTACAAACAGATTTTTTATGGCTTTTGATCAGAACGATGATACGAGTCCATTGATGTAAAACTTACTTGGAGCACCATTTCGAGGCAAGTTTTACATTAATGGACCCGCATCGTCGTTCTAATCAAAAGCCCTAAAAAATCTGTTTGTAATTTGAAAAAAAAAAGCTTAACTCTGTTAAGTTTTTTTAACGGGGGACCATTATAGGAAAAATAGATGAAAGGTGGGACTGGTGGGAGGAATATTCTGAGGTAAAATTATTAATGGCCAATAAAGTTTAGGTGAGATTATTACAGACCAATTTCCTTTTATTTTACGTAAAAGATTCAAGTAAATTAGATTTTTTTGTTGATATATAATAATATTATAGTTACTTATTTATTAGTTATTAGTTTTCTGACGCACTATTTAAATGATTGTTAATGAAATATTATAAATTGGTTGTGAAGTTGAGATTATATTATAAATTTATTAGTTTAAAGATGATATAAAGTCACCGTTATAAGCGGCGCATTTAGAGCAATAAACTACATTCATGGCCCTCATGGGAGGTAGGTTTCTTGTGATTAAAAATGAAGAAAATGACGTGGATGTTGCATTTCTATTCTACACTACAGTAACTCATTTTTTCTATATCTAGTTTGACAAATTTCCCAAAATATCTAAATAGAATTATTATTATAATAGGCCCAATATACGGATCCAAAATTTTCAAACATGGGCTCTGTTTCATGTAAAATGGGCCAAACAGGGGATATTAAGATATAGACTAATGGGCCCACACAGCTCACTTATTAGTCCGTGGTAGAGGTGCACAAAAACCTAAACCCGGACCCGAAAAAAAACCGGACCAGGATATTAAAAAACCCGGGTATTTTAAACTCAACCCGTAGGGTTGGGTCGAATATGGTATTTCAGCTAAGTACCCGAACCTGGGTTTTTTGTATACCCGGGTTTAATAATACTTGTACCCGGCGTTTAGGTATACCCATACCCAGGTTTTAAGAATACCCGCACCGGGTTTTACGAATACCCTATACTGGAGTTTAGAAATGTATGCACTTTGATTATTTTAGTTCCTATCAACATGTAATCTTGTTAGATTAAAGTTTTATATTATTAAAGTTCATGTTTATAAACCCAAAAATGAAGTTGGAAACAAAAAAACTAAAAAGTTCATGTTTATACCCATACGGGTATTTTTAATACCCGCCTGAGTTTTTTTCATACCCGAACCCGAAAATAGGGTATTTTAATACCCGGGTATTGAAAACCCGACCCGAATCCGGGTACATAGGGTATGGATTTCCTGGTTAATATCCGGACCTGAACCCGACCCGGGTATTGGCAATACCTGAAAATTCAAAATCCGGTCATACCCGTACCCGGGTATTTACCCAAACCCGGGTATTAAAAAACCCGGTTTTGTGCACCTATAGTCCGTGGATTAACCTGAGTTGGGATTAAACCTGATAGGCGAAGTCCAATGACAAAGTTTTATGCTTTCGGAGTAAAACCAATTTTTACAAGACTTGTTTATACGAAAAACGGGTTGCATAGCGGTATAGGTCAAAAGTAACAAGATTACCTAACAAAATACATTTTGGTATAGTATTTTCGTCGAGTTTACATGATATATACATTGTTTATGCCTTCGTTTGCTCAAGACAAAAAAAATTCATGTACATGTAAGTCAACTTGTTGTCGTGTTTGACCTAACTGTTATTAAGAGAATCGACGGAGATAGACTTGGCAATATCCATATGAGTCAACCGACATGTACCGAGAAGGGATTCTGGTAGCTCGTCTTGCGAGTTAGCCTGAAAAAAACACAATGATTAATTGTCATGCTTTGCAAGTTGTACTCTACGCACAAATGGTTGTGAGGGCGTTAAAGGTTTCCGTATTCGAAAGGTACAAGTACTCAATGCACAATGAGACGGTATTATACAAGAACATAAAGCTTACTTGTATTAAGAAGGCCATTTCTACAATCAAACTGTTTAAGTAACCAAGTACAAGATTAACCACACCTCGTGCCACGGTGGATGAACCCACATCAATATCAAGCTACAAAAATTTATCCAAAAAGTCAAAAGTCAAAAGTCAAACCTGGTACTTTCCAAATTCAAATTTGAGCCTGATTCCTTAACAATTTTTGAAATCAAATCTTTCATTCTATACTAAAAGCTTCTATAGATCAAACCATCTTACAAAAATTTGTAGAACAACAATATAACTTCATTTTAGTTTGATGTTAAATTTATTTGTTTGACCAATAAAGTCAAAGTCAATAGATGTAACTACCTCCAAGTAATTCTTCCCTCGACAATAATTCACTTCGAGTGCTTGACCAACCAAACACGCTTTCTTCCCAACACTTTGCTTTACCAACCATGATCCCTAACCAACGAAACCACCATCAACGCTAAAGTTAAATTCATCGGGTCAATAAGTCAACAACTAAACATATGCAATCTTTCCCTTTATGTGACATTTACAACAAACCTTAGATATGTATGGTATGAGCTTAAATCTTGAGTTTCTAAAAGTATCATCACCGTTCACAAACCGTTCTAGTAAAAGAGATTCTTCCAAAGGAGTTCTTGTCATGTAATATAGAACAAGATTATAAGCGGAAGTACCCGGGACCTAAGTTATATCACCAACCATCGATAATTTAATTTAAAACCGCGAATGGTCAAATCATTGACTTAATAAAGACCAACAAGTCAAACCTGTATGTTGATCACAAAGAAAAATTCAGGTCCACCTTTGGCTGCATATTTCTGCAAAAACACCCGTTATGCATTGTTAATTAAACCATTATATAGGTAGAGGATCCTGTACATTAATCCAGAAGTGTGAGAAGTGTATTTTATAACACTATATAACACCATATAAACATCGTATAACAATATGTAACACCATATAACACCATGTAACACTATCTAACACTATATAACAAATATAACACTATAGTTTGTCTGATAGCATGTCTATGATAGATGTATAGTGTTATATATTGTTATATATTGTCATATAGTGTTAAATAGTGTTATATGGTGTTATATGGTGTTACATAGTGTTATACGGTGTTTATATGGTGTTATATAGTGTTATATATAGTGTTATAATACACTTCTCGCACTTTTAGATTAATATACAGTATCCCTATCCACATTATATATATGTTTGTTTTCGGGTATAATGAACGTATGAAACACATAATTTTTATTATACCTGAACAATGCCACCTGGACGGCTTGCAAGATCATCTTCACGTTTATCAGACTGTAACCAGTCGGCACCAACCATTTCCATCATCGTGCCTTTCGCCTTATTCTGTAAAAATGACACTTTCGTTTATCATAATCACACGACAAATATTCGTCAGTATAAACATATATACGAAAGAAAATATAACCTTTTCGTTGTCTTTGAGATAATTCCGTCCACGAACCAGAAACAAAGAAGGATCAGAAGCTGCCCACGTGCAAGGCGTGTTAAACGTAGAATCCTTTTGTAATGTTGATCCGTAACAACGTGTCGCGTTGGAGTCCAAAAGACCATGCAGTTTTTTCACAAAGTTGGCAGCTGTTGATAGATTAGGCTGCAAACAAAAACAAAATTTAGAAAAATAAAAAAAATATATATATGCATACATAAGTTCTTTAGAAAATAATGAAGGAATCCCACATGAAGTTGTGGTTCTTCTTGAGGGTTCGTATCTCGTTTGTCTTCCAAAGGTTCCGGAACATCATAGAATTCATCAGACGCGTCGTTCAATCCGATAAGACTTGATGAACAAGAAACAGGTGCATCATTTATCATAGAATTCGCGTCTTCCTTTTTGTCATCTTGTTGTTCCATCAAGCCGCCTTCGTGTTTGGTCTGTTCTTCGCTTGCTTGAATCGATTCAACTTCTCCTGTTAAGAACTCTACAGGAAACTGGTCTCCCCCTTTTGCCCTGAACAACTCTTTCAGTGCTGAGCAACACATATGAAAGACATGTTAACAAACAAACAATTAAATAATTAGATTATCAGTTAGATTTTAATAAATTTAATACCTGAAACTCGACACAGCATGCGTATAGTCATGGATCGCGAAGATGTTTTTGGCAAATACGATCTCCATAATTTCCAGTCGATCGAAAGCATTTGTTTGACCACACATTCCTTTCCTTGATTCAAAGGACTCACCACAAATCCACCACCTGAAAAACATAATTATAAAAGTTGTTACGATAAATTAGTTTCGATGAATTCAAGATAATTTAAAGCATACATTACTTTGAAGCCAAGCTCGAACGTATCCTTGTTGCGGTGGACACTTGTTATGGATCACAGAATGGCAGAGAATTACTGTCGAAATATTTTATAAAAAAAGTAAGATTTTTATAAAAATATAAATGTGAAAAACGCGTAAGTAAGATTAACATTTACCATAAGTTCCGTCATCTTCCCTTCTCCAGTATCGTCTCAAAAGTAAATCTCGTCGGCTCATTCCCCTAAAAACAATGAGTCAGTAACTAAAGTACGTATGCGCTATGCGTTATATGTATATATATATAAACATATACCATGGTAGCCAGTCGCGGCATAGCTGAATGTGTATGATGTCTGTATGACCATCAAGGTGCTCGACCACGCTGCCATTATAGAAACAGAAGTCCCATCTGCAATTTCACTGTCTGTTAATTAGTTAAATGTCTAAAACTAGTGGGCTCCACAGCGGGGCGATAGGATTTTTAACAACTTTAAAAGGAAACGTAGACACAGTGGTAAAAATAATGTTAATGGTGGGAATCCAATCGATATTGGTTCTGTTCATTACGGTATGATATAGTATCGACACTCGATATAGCAATCGAAATAGAAAACTTAAAAAATAAATTCGCCATAAGTCCAAAAAGGATGTTGACACATGTTTTACCTCGATTGAATACCATAGTAAACGAATACCAATAATGATTCTAATAGCACCAATTCCGGTACTCATGTTTTTCGATGGGTACCGGCTCGATTTGTTTAAAAAAAAGCTATATCGCGTATTTAGTTTTTGTAAAAAAAAACTGACGAATGAAAGTTATAAGAGAAAATAAAACTATTGGGCTAAATGTGTATATTAATTATAGTGCAAGGGTGGATTTAAACTTGAAAAAGTGAAAAAAAAAAGAAGAAATAAAAGTTAAAACATGTACCTTTGAACAAATGCACCAATCAAAATTGTTTACTATTAACAAAACTTGCTAATTGTTATATAATAAAAAATAAAAAATAAATAAATAAATAAATAAATAAATAAATAAATAAATAAATACCCTTCAAATTAAACCAACACAACAAATAAAGTTTCTTGTGAATCTTACTCGGATCTGGAGAGACCAAGCGACATGACGGTTCTGAAAACAGCTTCGCAAGCTCCCTCAATTACGCCAACTGCCATTATAGCAGGAAAATCATTTGAAGTCTGTGAATTGTTATCTTTCGCTTCTTTAAATAGGCGCAGCCCTGGAAAAAAAAACCTTGTCATTAAATTAAAAAAAATAAAAATTTCTTTTACCATTTTCAGAAATTTGTTAAAATTTTATACCATTTTTACAACCGAATATTTTCCATTGTGAAGGCGCAATGACATCGGATGTCATGGCGTCGACATGCATGGTTGCAGATGAGGTCCAATCCACAGAACGTTTACGAGTTGCAGCATTCTTGGGGTCATTTAATCTGCCGAACAAATTATTTTAATTCGATAAAGGTTGAAGGTTAATATTATGAATTTATATTACATTTATTATGGACCTTGGGTGGATATATGGCTCCCATCTTCGCTTTGAGTTTGATCCTTGCTGCATTGCAACACCCTGTAACGAACGTATCCAACTTGCAGCTTCTTCTGGATTACTTGCTCCTAACTGTGAAATAAATAAGTTAAGATGTAATCGTAACAACTAGATAATTCGTTACAAAATTATCGGCGTACCTTAAGAAAATCATTGTGATTTGAAGTATTGTAAAGGGTGAAAATGAAGAACACCTGTTTATTATTACAAACAAATAACACAAAAGTAAATTTCAAATACAATTATTATCATAAAATATTAAAAATAAAAAAAAAATTGGTGGAGGAACAGGAACATACTTTTCTACTGAAGCTCTCTCTTCCATTGTCTGTGACTCGTATGCAAGAATCTATCGTCGCGCTTCTTAGTGGATTCTGAAAATAAAAATTCGAGTTTTATCAATTAAGTACAGGCTTGTAAACGAATGGAATGTTCAATGAACCGTTGGTGAACTATTCGACTTTATTTAATAAATGAACAAACATAAACAGAATTTTGTGTTTATTTAGTTAAATGAACGAACATGAACACATGTGTCGTACATTAATCTATGTTCGTGAACATTTATTAATTTAAATCCTTTTATGTTTGTTAGTTAGTTTGTTTGTTTGTTTACGTTCTTTCGTTTATGTTTGTTAGTTTACATTTGTTTAAGTTCGTTTATATCCATTTAAAATTTTATAGCCTATTACACTTCGGTCAAGTTTTATAAATTTAAGAGTTAACTGTCATTTTCGTCACTGTGGTTTGTTCGCTTTTGCCATTTCAGGCCAATTTTCAAAAATGCACCAGTTCCTCCACGACATACTGGAAACGTGTCACTAGGGCTGTAAACGAACCGAACGAACACGAACGAGGCCTTGTTCATGTTCGTTCGTTAAGGAAATAAATGTGTGCACGAACGGTTCATGAACACTTACCGAACGAGATTTTATGTTCGTGTTCGTTCATTAAGGAAATGAGCGTGTTCACGAACGGTTCACGAACACAAGCGAACACAAATAAATTTGGCGAACGCGATGAAGGATAAAGGTGGATGGCCCAGAGAGTAGCACTAGAACTTGAATCCCTTATTGTGGAACGAAGGTGGATCATATTCGTCGATGTAAATAATGAGAAAAGAAAGAGAAATAGTGCATAAACAAGGTGAAAGATAGTTTCCCAGTTTAACTGTTAGGGTAATGATATAAATAAAAGTTTAATAATATAAAAAGTATAGATAAAATATATGAAAGTATAAAAATCTTTAATTAAAACATGAACATATGAACATAAACGAACGCAAATGAACGAATGTTCACGAACACCTTACCGAACGTTCACGAACACAATTGAACGAACGAGACCTTTGTTCATGTTCGTTCATTTAACTAATCGAACAGAATTTCTTGTTCATGTTCGTTCGTTTATTAAACGAACGAACATAAACGAACTTCCCGCCGAACGGTTCATGAACTGTTCGCTGAACGTTCGGTTCGTTTACAGCCCTACGTGTCACTTCAGTCCAAAAATGAAAACCCAGTTAAGTCAGACATGTTAAATGAAGGGTATTATTGTCAATTCATAAAATAAGGTGAAAATAAAAGATATATGAATTGACAATAATACCCTTCATTTTAACTGGGTTTTCATTTTTTGACTGATGTGGCACGTTTCCAGTATGTCAGGGAGGAAACTGGTGCATTTTTTAAAATTGGCCTGAAATGGCAAAAGTGAACAAATCACAGGGACGAAAATGACAGGTAACTCTAAATTTAAATATCACCCATTACAATTTAGTTTTATATATAAATAACAAATTTATGTCCCTTCATCTATGCCAACTTATGTTCGTTTACACACGTTTATTTTCTTAACGAATGAACACAAATGAGAAAACCAGTTCATGTTTGATCGTTTGTTCAATCAAAGTCACACAAACAAATAAACATGAACATGCCCGGTTGGTTTACAAGCCGAATTCAATATCAACAAATCAACGTTGTAATCAAAAAGCTGAAAATGTGTTAGATGAAGGATGCACCTCTGCATCCGCTTCTGAAGCCGGTTTAGATTTAAAGCTCTTGAGGCAATTTTCTTCAAGAATGAAATACCTTTTGCGAGAATATTGTAATCCAAAGCGGTTGGATCGAATGAGATAAAGCCATCCCTCCATCCGTGGATCAGATTTCGGCGAATCCATTTGTCTAGTCTCCATTATGTTTTCGTTAACCGTTAGATTTTGAATCTTTAAAGGGTACCAAGAAGGTTGTATCTCTTAAAAAATATTATTAGAGTTTGCATGGGTATAAATCTAATGATGATGATCCTCTGATTCCACAAAAGGGAACCAGAGAATTAGAAAGAGAGATTGAGGATCAAACCAAGATAGGTTTTTGTTTGATTTTCTGGTGAATTGGAAAAACCTGTTTTTTGATTCTGTTTCCCACTTGATGAAATAACAAACTATTTGATGAAATACAATATTTCTATTTCTATATTTTCGGCTTAATTTATTTCTTAAAAATGTAGGGTGTTATTGTTTTAGCAACAAATATGAAAATAAAATAATTGAATAAAAGCAACATGAAAGTTGAAACATTGGGACACAAATAAAATATATGTTTTTTGTTTTCAACCCGATAAGCTAGTTATGACATGACTCGTTTATTGCTTGCCAACCTGTTTTGACTATACGTTTTAGAGAAATGAGTTGAATGAATGGTTTTTAGACTATATGATTTTAAGTGTGTTCGGTTAGGATTAATATCCTTCACACATTTAACCTTCAACCTGACATGAATGCGTGTTGTAAGTAATAGAAAGAATATTCTTGGGTGTGAATGTGAGATAGTGTGAGCTATTTAGGAGAGGTGAGGAGAGAAGACTTTTAAGGGTTGTCCTCTCTATAGGAGACGATGGTACTAAATCGATGTGTAATAGGACGTATACTGAAAATACAATGTGTAATGGCAAAAAAAATTACCATAAACAATGTGTAATGGCAATAGGATGTATACTGAAAATACAATGTGTAAGACCATGTGTAGTGGGGCGTTTTCTTTAAAAAAATTCAAAAAAAACGCCCTATAACGCCCATAGCACCATTACACTAGGCGTTATTTTTTAAAAAAATTTCAAAAAATTGGTTCTGGCGTTATGAGGAAAACGCTGTGGGCACTTTGACTATCCAATGTTTGCAGGTTCCAAGTTTGACTATTGGCAGGTTGCTTTTTCCTTTTTTTTTTTTTTAATAATTCAAAGGGGCATTATGGGGCATTATACTCACTACACCACTTTTGCTATAATGCCCCCTTGCTGACTAGGACGCCACATGGCGCAAAACGCCCCATGGTGGGGGCATTATAACCCACTACCACTACACATGGTCTAATGGCAAAAAAATTACCATAAAAATCGCCATCCGTGGGAGTCGAACCCACGACCACGTGGTTAAAAGCCACGCGCTCTACCAACTGAGCTAGAACGGCTAGTTGTTCCTATTGTTATGATACGAATTTATATTTATTTATTTCTTAATTATGGTGATAAAAAAAATATAAGCTCGTATGATAACATTAACAACAAGTAGCCGTTCTAGCTCAGTTGGTAGAGCGCGTGGCTTTTAACCACGTGGTCGTGGGTTCGAGTCCCACGGATGGCGATTTTGTTTTTATCCAACTTTGGTTAATTTTTTGCGTTCAGGTGAGGAGGTTTCATAGAAAGCATTTTGGAGAGAAAATTATCAAGTTTGAATGAAAACAAATTGATATCTTGGTGACAAGTACGCCCTTTTGATTCAAAGTTGATTGTCAAGATGTATGTATACCATGCAACATTTTTTAAGTCGACTTTAGTGTTCATTTGTCTGTAAATTTCTCTATGCGTGTTTTGTTTTGATGAAACATAGCACCTTGTTATAGCTGAGCCGATGATTGAATAAAAGATCTCTTTGTCCTTCAAAAAGAAACATGTTGAAATGCTATTAAAACTAGGATTACCCTGCAACTTTCTTTATTATTGAAAAAGTTGGAAGATTGTCATGTGTACACGCTTCATGGGATGTGCATGCTTTGCTTTTACCAACATCCAAGGAGGATGCCCCTTCAAGGATGGACCAGGGAAAATGGAGGATGAGCCTATATATATATATATATATATATATATATATATATATATATATATATATATATATACATACATATATGTTTGTGTATTGTATGTATATGTGTGTGTGAGAAGCAATGTTTTAAAAACCGGTAAATACCGGCCGGTTATACCGGTGTTACTGTTTCCAAATGTAAATCCGGTACGAAACACCCCGGTAAATAAGTGGAACGGCATAAGATTTGTACCGGCGATAAAATTTGGTATACCGGTTTGAAACGTAATACCGGTACCGGCCCAGGGTTATTTTAGTTTGGGTTGTTACTTATTTTTATTATATATGTTACTTATTTTACGTCATATTATGATTATTTGCAACTAAAAGCTTTTATTTAATATTGTATGAAACGAAAATAGTTGATGTATTCAACACTCAAATTGATTAAACATGTCGTACACTTTCGTTTAAAAGAGCTTTTTGAAAAATTGAATGATTTTTTATTATCTTTTGGATTATTTTTTTATTATAGATTTACTTTTGGATCATCTTTTAATATGTAATCATGCATTTTTGGCTGATGTTGTAATTTATGAAATTATAGAGTTAGCTAGTCGACCCGGTTGAACCGCTCGGTACAACCTGGTTCAACCGGTTGAACCATATTGTAGCCTAATCCGGTTTGATTTAAAAACCGGTTTTTAAAACATTGGTGAGAAGGGGGAGGCCCGGCCTCAACGTCTTGCGGAGGACGATCACTGATCAGGATGACCCCGCGGCTGTGGAAATGGTGTACAGGGGTGGCGCCAGGGCTCGACTGGCCTAGGACGCCCCCCACACCGAGTAGCCTTAAAAACTGAATTTAAGTTTTTAAAACTTCACATTTCATTTTGTTTCAATCCATGAGTAACTTTTATTTCATCCTCTTAAAAGAAGAAATAAGTCCCACCATTTCAGAACATACAAATAAGAACTAAGAGAAGACTTTGATTATCCAAATAGCATGACTAAGTTCATAAACAAGCACCAAAAGTTGAAACAAATCCATGGTAAAAGTATTCTCTTTAACACATTGTAATCTATCCCATTATACAGTTCATCCAATAGATCTCCACCAAATGCAGCAAAACTTGTAACCTGTATACTCCAAAATCCAAGTTTTATAATAAAACATACATCAGAAAATTATAAATCTGGACTTTTTTTACAAAATCTAACTTAGCCTTTTTTATAGAGTTTGTACCTGGGATTATACTGATTAAAGAGCATATAAGATCACTTGTCCTCTTCCTTGTCCTCGTCTTTCTTCTGCTCAGATTAATACAAAATCATATAATATACGAAAACTATGTATCGGGTCTGAAAAAAAAAAGTTATCAAAACTGACCTCAGGCTGATTTTGCATGGAAGCAAGTAGATCTTTGACCGAAGGGTCATTCGGGTCAACTCCTGGGAGCTGCAAAACCAACATTGAAACACAAATGAAACTCTACAAAAGACGTATTTTGGCTCCTTTTTTTATCTCCATTCATGGCATTTTTCTATAAGTTAAAAAAATGATGAAAATAGACATACGGAAGCAAGAACAGATGACACGAAAGACTGATCTGCCAAAAGTTTGCCCATATCTGTCTCCCCTGATTGATCTTTTGCACCTTCTTGCACAGATAATTGTAGAGCTGCAAATTACACCGATTCAGCAACAGGATCAGACAATATCCAAGTTTTGCATATAACTCAAGCATTACAAATACAAATAAACAACCCAAAAAGATCCAAATTTTCAACAGCACAAAAGAGCAATAAGTTACCAAGTGCCAAATCTTGATCATCAGCAGCCGCTTCCGACATATCAGTGTCCCTTGCGGTAGCGGTAGTAGCAGGATCATCCATTGACATCGCAAGCGCCTGCTGCAGCAGTGCATTCTCATCATCCTACAAAAAAAATAAATTTGTAGTTAATAACTAGTTAACGAACTGGGAGAGCGAAAATAAAAGATATATATAAATGCAAGTTGCTAGGGCTGTAAACGAACCAGGCGTTCAGCGAAGAGTTCGTGAACCGTTCGGCGGGAAGTTCGTTTGTTTAATAAATGAACAAACACGAACAAGAAATTTCGTTCGATAAGTTAAACGCACGAACATGAACGGAGGCTACGTTCGTTCGTTTATGTTCATGAACGTTCAGTAATGTGTTCATTTGTGTTCGTTCATTTAAAGGTTTTTTACGTTATATTTTTTATTTTATTGGTTTAAGTTTTTAAATATTTGATATCATAGTTATATACTATATGCCTCCGCCAATATCCCTCTTTGACTATTTCAATTTCCGTTTATGATAAAGATTGACAAACAACTTTTATGTTAATTATGTTTTTGATAATTATGTCAACTATATTTGGATAGTTATGTTAAGTGCTTATTTTTTTCGGTGGATTCTTCGTAATCTTTCTGATGAAAAATGCATATTTTATTTTAAAATGAATATATAACGTTCGTTTGTGTTCATTTATGTTCATAAACATTTGTTTGTATTTGTTTACGTTCGGTAAGTGTTCGTGAAAATGTTCATTTCCTTAATGAACGAACACGAACAAGAAATCTAGTTTGGTAAGCGTTCATGAACATGTTCATTCCTTAATTAACAACCACGAAACAAGGCCTTGTTCGTGTTCGTTCGGTTCGTTTACAGACCTAAATGTAACTAAGAACTAACCATTAAATCATCTTTTTTATTCTCAGATTCAGAAGCTGAGGTGGCAACATTTTCAGACATAGTTGCATCTTGTGAGGTAGACGCGCCTTCTTTCTCTTGCTTTGAAGAATCATCTGCAGCTTTTTTAGCAGCAGCTTCTTGGCGTGCTCTCTCTTCTTCCATTGAAACACGAAGAGCAAGTGCAAGTTCAGGGTCCAGATTCGGATCGACACCAAAATCAAAACCAGATACACCGCCAGCTGCCGCTGCTGCAGCCGCCGCTGCAAAACCACTTCCGCCTTCTCCATCACCAGTAAAGATTGGAGTACTAACAGAGTAACAACAAACATTAACAATATCAGCAAAAGTAGTAGCAGTTAAAATCATTAGCATTAAACGTATAAAGAAATAGGGAGTGCTAAACGGGTCGTTTTTGTGGGTTGGCGGGTTCAACCCGACCTGAACCCGAAAATTTTAGACGAACCCGAACCGAAAATCTTGTCATACATATGAACCCAAACACGACCCGAATATTCGCAGGTTGATCCGAACACGACCAGTTCAACCCGAAGTTTTTTATTTGTTGTCCGCAAACAAAATAATATATTAAAATTATAAAAGTTACTACAAAAAAATAACACAAATGTATATAATGAAACTACATCTAAATCATAAAATATTATGTTAATTTCTCATTTTATGTTATATGTATGGCATAAAATACACACCCAGTTTATTTATGATATAAAACATATTGGTAATAAAATATAATACAATGAAAATGGGTTAAACGGGTCGACCCACCAACCCAACCGGGTTGACCCGAACCCATTTAGACTAAACCTAAACCCACGAATTTCGTGTTAGGTTTGTGTCGTGTTTTTGGGTGGTGTCAGAAATTCACATCCCTATAAAGAAACAAACAGTTATAAACCTTAAAAGGACATCAGAGAGTGCATTAGATCCAGCTGGAACATGAACGATGTGGCTGCTGTCGTTATTATTTACAGCAGCAACGAGAGCCTCGAGCTTTTCGGTCTTGGCTTCATCTTCTTCACCGAAGTTCACAACGTCAAGAGCTACACTGTTCTTTTTTAACTTCTTTCCGATCATCTCCAATACTTTCTTATCGTATTTCACAGGACTGAAAGACAAGAATAGGAAAACATTAAGAGGCAACACATTAGAAGACACTAGAAGCTTCCATGGCTAAAACTGTTAACAGCACATACCCTCCTGCAAACACAATTATCCGTTGTTGCTGCTTTTTGTTCTGGCGATGTTTAAGTGCCAACTGGGCAACTTGAATGCCAGCTGCCAAGTTCATCTCACCGCCTATTTCTAGACCTGAGTAACAACAGGATAAACTTCAGCACTTCACAGTTTATACAAAGAGGGATGATAAGTTAACGGCATTTTATAGTGTGTATCCATTTAAAGAAGCTAACCATGCATGCAAGCCAGGATCTTGCCAAGATCGCTAGTAGGAGTGACCAAAACGCGAACACCTTTTCCAGCCATTGTTAACACACCCACGGTATTCTCTGGATTAGACTGCAAGAAAGAAGCAACAGCAATAGTTTAGATAATTGTTAAAACCCCAATGTCAATTTTTTTGTTATTAATAAACATAATCATCGTAAACAGCACGCACCAAAGATATCATGTAGACCCTGGGCACCCAACTTTCTAGAGCTCAAGACAGTTCTAAATTAGCCTAAAAATACAGTGCTTACTGCAACTTAATCCTGATCAATTAATGCTAACGTAAAGTACAATCTTACTGTCATTTGAATGAACAAATCCAAATACCACAAAGTTAAGTCATACGTAAAAACCCTAATAGCTGCTCTGCTATGTTATTAAAGGCACCAAAGGCGAGGCACAGCAAAACCGCCTTGAGTTCGGACAGGAGCAGCAAACCCCCTTGAGGGCAGCACAACGCAGAGGCACACTGAACCGGGAAAAAAACGGCCAATAATAATTTCAAACAGTCTGAACCAGCCGGAAAACAAACAGTCCAAACCGGTCCAAAATAGCTAAAATGGCCTGGACCTGGCATGTGCGCCTAGATGACTAACCCTGAGAAAGAAATACTAAACACACATCTGCAGTATTCACCTTAATTGGGATTTAATCTACTGTAACCAACTAAACTTACAATATTGACATCAATTAACCAAAATCCAACTCATGTTCACTCACAGTTTTCCCCAATCAATCACGTCAAACAAAAATCTTCGCAACAACAAACCAAAAACCCTAGAATTAGCCAGATAAACATACATATGTAAAACAAATGTATATCAAACCTGAGTTTTAGCGCCACAAATCAAATTAACAGCGTCAGCTTGAGCCTGGAACCTAGTGGGTGAGTAATCTCCGTTGCGCATCCATTCAGAATTATCAATACAGATCATCGTCGCCTGATTTACAATAACATATTAATTAAACCCTAATTCTTAGAGCAAAAAGGGTGAAAATTGAAAGACATACCTCGAGCACCATGGTTGATGATTGAAGTAAATCGAAACAAGGATTAGAAGAGAGTTGTAAATTGGAGGAAGAACAGAGATGAATCGCGAGTTTTCTTGCTCACGACGAAAGCTTGCTTGCTATAGATCCGTGAAGCTCAAATAAAGCCCCTCAGTTTGCCAATATAAACATAAACCGGCTATACTATTACTATAACCCCATAGTTAAATAAATATAATTTTATATTTTATATATTAAATAATAAAAAGTTATATCTTTTTGAACCCTGAATATTGTATGTGTTAAATAAATGTAATTTTATATATCAAATAATAAAAATAAATTATATCTTTAAAAACTATATGTGTTACACAGATTAAATAAATGTAATTTTATATACTAAAGAGTGAGTTTCAAGGATTGTCCTTTATCTTTATACCAATTTTCAGGCGTTGTCCTTTATATTCAAAATTAACGAGTTTTGTCCTTTATGTTTTCATATCATACACGTTTTGTCCTTTAGGCTTAACCCAGTTAGTTTTCAGTTAAATTTGGTCATGTGCTTTGCACATGAGCAAATTATTGTCAATTCAAATGTAAGTTCAACGACAGATTTACAGCTCAAAGCTTCTCCAACCTTTGAATTGACAAAAATGCCCTCATGTGCAAAGCACATGACCAAATTTAACTGAAAAAACTAACTGGGTTAGGCCTAAAGGACAAAACGTGTATGATATTAAAACCTAAAGGACAAAACTCGTTAATTTTGAACATAAAGGACATCGCCTGAAAATGGGTATAAAGATAAAGGACAATTCTTGAAATTCACTCTATACTAAATACTAAAAACGTCGTATCTTTAAAATACCCGTGTATAATCGGGTTGAATAAATCTACCAAATAATAAAAAATTACATTCTTAAAAACTCCGTAAATTACACGTGTTGAATAGATCTAAAAAAGAATTATATCTTTAAAAATCATGTGTATTACACAGATTAAATAAATGTAATTTTATATATTAAATACTAAAAAAGTCGTATCTTTAAAAAAACCAGGTATAGTCGGGTTGAAAAAACGACCAAATAATACAAAAATTATATCCTAAATAAATGTAATTTTGTATATTAAATACTAAAAACGTCGTATCTTTAAAAAACTCGTGTATAGTCGAGTTAAAAATCTACCAAATAATAAAAAAAAGATTATATCCTTAAAAAACCCGTGTTTTACACGAGTTGAGTAAATATAATTTTGTATACCAAATAATTAAAAAAAGTTATATTTTTAATAAATTAGGATAACATTTAGTATTAATTTATTATTTATATATTTAATATAAGATAAGTAGATAAGAGAGGTATTTGTTTTTAAAATATATTAGATTAACAATTTAGATTTGAGGATAATATTTTATTAAAGTGTGATAAGATTTATTTAATATTAATTTATTATTTATTTAGTTAATATAAGATAAATATAGATTTGATGATACATTCAATGAATGATACGTGTTTAAAAGTTGGTTTATTTTATTATAGTAGTTAGATTTTCACATTCACAAACACTCGTAATTAAAACTAACTAGATAACGCACGCTTTACAACGGTTAGCATTTGTTGTGCAAAAGTGTTTAGTAGTACGTTTGATAGTTACATGTGTAAGTTGTTACGGACCGTTACTACATTAGAAAGGGAAAATATTGTTTTATATAAACTTTTACTAAATTAAGATATATATAGTGTTGTGGAAATTTGCTAGTTGTTTTCGACTACTTATATATTAGTATTCACATTATAAAAAAAATCTAACGTTAGAAAGAGGAAAAAATAAGCAAGTTCATGTTGAAACTATGATAAATGGTAATGTGAGTTTTTAATTCAATATATTAGTAGAGATAAGAAATATAGTTACATGTATACGTATTATAAAAAAATAAACAATATATAAATTGTTATATACATAAAATTTTAAGGGTTATTAGATTTTAATAAACCGAAGTTTCATCCGTTGGCCACTAATAAACCAACTTCAAAAATTCTCTGTAATAATCCCAACTTGTAAGATTTTGGCCCCAATGATCCTTTGTTAACTGGGTTATAACCCAGTTAGTTTTTTGCTGATGTGGCTGATGACGTGGACACAACTTTGTTATTTGTTGACTTGGCTGCTTATGTGGCACCATCACCACCTCTACCTCCTCCTCCACTGCCACCACCATCTCCTCCAGCCACCACCATCATATACCACCATCACCTCCGACCACCTCCACCTCCACTCACAGTCTTCTTCCACCACCGGAAAAACACTATCATCTACGACCACCTCCATCATCTGCTACCAGAAACCTCTGTCACCATCACCATCTCCACTCCATCATCTTTAAACTTTACCACTAATTTCTATTGATGAATTCTTCAATCCACCCATGGATTCTTTAAAACCCGATTCACTCAACCAATGTATCGAACCGAATAATAGTGAACCCATAACACCGGATCTAAACGCTTTCCCGACACTTTTTCTTGCTTTTGCGTCGTTCTTGCGTTTGCATATGTGGCGATTTTCATACCGAGAAAACCCGAGAGGAAGGATGTAATGGCTCCTAGTAAAAAGGATACAATGCTAAATAAAGCGGTAGCGAGTGCAGGTTTGCACATTCGATGAACATCGTAGGTGCATTGTTGAGTTTTTGTGCTGAGTCCCTCAACAGAACCCAAAAATAGAAAGATCAAGATTGCGAAAACAACCATGAAAATGCCTACGTATTGTTGTCTTTGAATGAACTAGAAAACAAAACATAACTTAGCACAGATTAAGAAATTATCATGAAGCAGGACCATGGGTGGATTGAAAAATTCATCAATAAAAATCAGTGGTAAAGTTTAAAGATGATGGAGTGGAAGTGGTGATGGTGATAGAGGTTTCCGGTGGTAGATGATGGGGGTGGTCGGAGGTGATAGTGTTTTTCCGGTGGTGGAAGACTGTGGGTGGCGGTGGAGGTGGTCGGAGGTAATGGTGGTAGAAAATGGTGGTGGCTGGAGGAGATGGTGGTGGCAGTGGAGGAGGAGGAGGTGGAGGTGGTGATGGTGCCACATAACAAAGTTGTGTCCACGTCAGCAAAAAACTAACTGGGTTATAACCCAGTTAGCAAAGGATCATTAGGGGCCAAAATCTTACAAGTTAGGATTGTCACAAGGAATTTTTGAAGTTGGGATTATTAGTGGCCAACGAGTGAAACTTCGGATTATTAAAATCCAATAACCCAAATTTTAATTATAATATAGGTATAAATAATTATGTAGGTACATAAAGTAGAAGAGCCGAGCCCTAACCAAGCTTAAGTTATAAAAGTTATTAATAAGTCAAGCGTAACTTTTAAACATAAAGCTTGAAACGAGATAAGGTAAAAGAATATTTTAGAAAGAACAAGAAAAAATATGTATTTAAATATATGGATTCTCTCAAATTATCAAAGAGAGAACTACAAATATATCTTGTTCTTAGGAGTGTTTATTATTTGAACCCAATTTCTATATATAACAATTACTATATGATAATATTACAAGTGAATGAACAATAAATTATTATATATTATAATAACATATTAATACATTACTATATATTAATAATGATTAGCAAATGGTATCGAATATCGATATCGATATCAAATTTACCAAATCAGGTGTATGTTCGGTACCTGTTCGACACCTGGATTTAGCGGTTTTTACCCTTAATTACCGGTGCTGTACCAGTACCGAATGTTACCAAACCGTATCGTACCAGGTATATTTGATACCGGTTCCCACTTTTGGGCCTATATATTAAAAATAGAATTAAATCAATAGTAACATCACTAAGTGATGAGCAAATGGTATCGGGTACCGGTACCGGTATCAAATTTAGCAAACCGGTTGTATTTTCGGTACCTGTTCGGCACTGGTATTCACCGGTTTTTACCCTCAATTACCGGTGCCGTACCAGTATCGACCGTTACCAAACCGTACCGTACCAGGTATATTTGATACCGGTACCCACTTTTGGGCCTATATATTAAAAATAGAATTAAATCAATAGTAACATCACTAAGTGATGAGCAAATGGTATTGGGTACCGGTATCAAATTTAGCAAACCGGTTGTATTTTCGGTACCGGTTCGGCACCGGTATTCACCGGTTTTTACCCTCAAATACCGGTGTCGTACCAGTATCGACCGGTACCAAACCGTACCGTACCAAGTATATTCAGTACTGGTACCCACTTTTGGGGATTACGGTAACGGTTTTTTCGGTACCGGTTTATCTAATAATAGTTCAGTACCGGTTTATCTAATAATAGATAAACTGAATGAACAGTAAATTTGTTTCAAAGGTTTTTTATATATGTTATTTAGTGGTTTTTTACATGTGTTATATGGTTCTTTTATATATCTTATGTAACTTGCGTTTGGTTTTTATTGATGTAATTCACGTGTCAGTATTTTTTAATCATATCAAGATATTTTTTCTCTATGGGTTGCTGTAACGAGTGTAGGTGACGTAACAAAACAAACCGATACCGATCAAATTTCCGCCGTGTTGGTATATTTTTGGTCATATCATGATTTTTTTTCTCTATTGGTTGCTATAACAAGTGTCAGTACCGTAATTAAACGAACTGATACCCACCCACCACGAAATGCGCAGATTTAATAACACTAGTTGATGTAGTTCCTTAGGAACAGTACATTAGTTGAACAAAAATTGAATGATAACTACAGTTGTGCCATCACTTTGTATATATTAAGAGCACATAGGCCTCTCAAGTCTCGTGTGCAACCCATATCTGCAAAGCCGAGTCCATCACATAAGCCCAACAACAAAACAGTTTTCTATGAAATCCATAATCAAATGATGATAAATTATGGAGGTAAGTTAAGGAATACCAATGTTTGTTCTTAAAGTGTTTTTATATTATACAAACATAGATTATCATTATGTATATTTGAATACATGGAATGGAAGGTGCAGTTTTTTTCCTCAACACTTCAGTATAAATTTTAGGGTTATTGGATTTTAATAGAGGTAACTTTGTAGAAATGTAATCAAGTTTGCAAACTGTTCTAATTAAGTCACTGAAACTTTTTTTTGTCTCTCTAAAGTCATTGAAGTTTTATTTATTATTATAATACTGTGTAATTACCAGGTTAACAGGTCACTAGTGATGACGTGTCTGTAGATCCCAATATCAATCCGGATCACAGTGGTTGATTGTTTTAGTCCAAAACACCTATTGATTAGGTGTTTGTACTATGAAAAAGTTAAGAAGAATCAAGAATGAAGATGAAGCTAGTGATATGATGAATACAACAAGTGTTGTATTGAATCCAAACAATGAAATAAACAATAAAGCACCTTGGAAATCTGATTAAGCACAATGAGTAGAGATTGAAATGTAAACAACACTAATATTCACCAAGTGTGGCCAAAAGCTTGGCTAGGGCAACAATACAAGGCATTATATAGGATCTGACTTGCCAGTATAATTATAATTATGCTGGCATCTTAACTAAACTAGGTCAGATTTGCCATTATCATATAATTACAAAATAAGTCCCTAGACATCAAATAAGCTACAAACTATAACAAAACTAATCCAGTGCAAGTATCAACGATATCATAAGCTCCAACAACATCCCCCTAGTGACGTGACCGTCCCGATCAGTCAAAAACCCAATTAAACCTAGGTAGCTAGGGTAAGTTGGGTATCGTATCCACGAAGAGCATGTGGTCAGTATCGCACGACCTGTTCGACTTGTTAGACTATTTACAAAAATGTACAATGTGATTATGAAGTTTGCTAATTTTTTATAAGTTTGTTTGATTTAAAAAGAGTCGAAGTGAACCGACAAATTGTTATTATCCAAAACAACGGTTTATCTATACTATTATAAAAAGGAGAAGTGATGGACAACATTGTAATTTTACAACGTGTCCAACATTTTAAGCAATATGTACAACTAATGAATGCTTGTTTTGTGAGGGTAAAATTGTAAAGAATATATCTATACTATTATAAAAAGGAGAAGTGATGGACAACATTGTAATTTTACAACGTGTCCAACATCTATACTATATAATAAAAGAAACCACTTTAGGGACACTTGTCATCATATTAGACTATCTCTTATAGATAATTATTATTTTAGTTTAATCTCTTTTAATTAATTAATTAATTATAGATAAATTAAATTTAATATTTCAAACATTAAATCTTGAAATAACTTAGATTTAGTTGCTACAAATAGCTTTCGAAACTAAAAGTAATGAATGTAGCTTTCGAAACTAAAGGTAATGAATGTCGAATCTAATTTAACCATCAGCCGTTAAAAAGTTACTTTAAATCATATTAAATAATATAGATGTATGTATTTATTTAGAGGAATTAGAATGTAAATATATATCCTCTATAATCTATTTTAAGTTAGATAGTAATAAATTATGAAAATAATATGTTGAGTAAAGTATATGGATGATCCTTGTGATTTATCAAATTTTTGAATTTAATCTCTAATTTTTCAAAAATAAACGAATAATCTATTTTAATAATGAAAACCAAACTTTGTATTAATATATTAAATATTAAATATTTTTATTTTCACTATGTAAAATTACATTTACTCGACCCATGTAACACATGAGGTTTTTTAAGATATAACCTTTTATTATTTGATACATAAAATTACATTTATTCAATTCGTACAATACACGGGGTTTAGGAAGATTTTCCATGCCGAGAACCTCGATCAGAGAGTAAAACCCCCGTGTTTTTTTAAGGATATATATTTTTTATTATTTAGTACATAAAATTACATTTATTCAAACCCGTGTAATGCGTATATTTTTAAAGATGTATTTTTTTATTGTTTGGTATATAAAATTACATTTATTCAACCCGTGTAATAAATGAGGTTTTTTAAAGATGTATTATTTTATTATTTGGTAAACAATATTACATTTATTGAACTCGTGTAATAAACGAGATTTTTAAAGATATATATATTTTTATATTAATTGATATATAAAATTACATTTATTCAACCCGTGTAATACACGGGGTTCTAACCTAGTTTTAAGTAATATGTACAACTAATGAATGCTTGTTTTGTGAGGGTAAAATTGTAAAGAATACAAAATTTTAACACACTAGAGGGGTAATTAGGGGATTTCATTCTTCACATTAATGCTTGTCTTCACATGAATGCTTCGGTTTCAGAGATGAGTCTTCAATCGTCGCCCGCATTCAATTCAATCCAATCGATATCTCAACTGCTGCACTTGAAACCCTTTTCCGTAGCAACAATAGATAAAACTTCATGATTGACTCTCTTCCTCTTCCATATCTCTGGCTTCACAGTTCTAACCCTAATACCCAAATCCAGTTTCCTCTCATCTATACGACATCCTCTATCTCCAAACACCACCTCCACTTCGCCGGCCACCCACCCTCATCAAGCACCGGCCGTCGCCACCACTCACACGATCCATCTCCGTCGCCGGTCACCCACCACCGTACTCCTCCACCCTGAACCCCAATCGCCGTCGGACACCTCTTCTGCCGCATACCAGAGTCTTAATTGAAGGCTGTAGCCGATTCATCTCATCTTATGAAACAAAGGTTTCTTGTTTGATTTTGATTCTTGAATGTTATAATCTACACTTTAAGTATGGATTGTTTGAAAAGATTAGAACTTTATTGTTGATCATGTTGGTTTATTGTTAGTTAGTTGTCTGGTTTTGATTCTTTGAGTGTGGATTGTTTGAGAAACAAAGAACTTTATTGTTGATCATGTTGGTTTATTTTTAGTTAATTGTCTGGTTTTGATTACTGAATGGTTTAATCTACACTTTAAGTATGGATTGTTAAAAAGATTAGAACTTTATTGTTAATCATTCTGATTTATCATTAGGTAGTTGTCTGATTTTGATTGTTGAATGTTATAATCCGCACTTTAAGTATAGATTGTTCAAAAAACTTAGAACTTTATTGTTAATCGTATTGATTTATCATCAATTGTCTGATTTTGATTCTTGTATGTTATAATCTGCACTTTAACAACTAATATTTGGTTGATTGTTAATTTTGATATCTAATTTGAAGGTGGTTATGAACGCTGAACAGGTAATTTGTCTAACGGAGGAACCAGTCCCAGCTATTTCCCTCCAGACGTTACATTTTATATTCATGGAAGACCAATTGAAGCTCATAGAGTAATCTTGAGTGCCAGGTCACCCTACTTCCAGAAAAAGTTCGAAACCGATTGGAGGGATCGTAAAGAAATAAGATTCTTGAGAGAAAAGTTATCTTATCCTGCATTTTACAGCCTTGTTCACTTCTTTTACTCCGATAGACTCGAGAAGATCTTAGCATGGAAGCTTTTGAGAAGATGATACAGTACATGTAAGCTTCTTCTTTTTCTTTATTTATGATTTGTTTGAATAATAGACTTAAAAACATAATTTTTGTGTAACATCCTTTTGCTCTTCACAGGTACACTGACGGTTTGAAGGATATCAACCCTGAACAGGTAGGTATTCTACATACATCTTTATAGATTTACATAAACTAAAAATGTAAAAAATGTAATTTTCAACTCTTAAAAAACTGTCACTTACTGATATATTATTGACCAGGCTGAAGAAATGTTTGATGCTGCTTCAAGATACTTATTATTTCCTCTTAAACGGGCGGTTGCTGATGCTCTACTTCCTCATCTACAAATGGTCCCTCCTTCACAATTATGCCACTGGTTGATATTATCCGACATGTATGTTACCGTTACCATGTGTTTATTTTATCAATTCTTTGAAGTTTAAAATCACACGTTATATTTTACAACAAAACTTGTATTTTTTACTTAAGTTTCTAAGAGTTGTATTCAGTTGTGATTCTTTTTATGGGAAATTTGTTTCAATGGGACTTGCAGGTAACTGGTGAGTTTGGTGAGGGGAAGGCATCTCATGTTCTATATAGACATTCCAAGCTTACCCCCTTACTACATTGAGTAGCCATGGACATGTTTCAGTGAGTATAAAGAAATTGGAATGCTATAAGTGACAAATTTAGTTGAATAACAGGTTATCTAATACATCACTTGCTTTTCCTAACTTATTTTTGTTTCACTTCTTTTAGCTCATCTGCCCTATAACTGGTCTTCGAATGATATCAGCAAAAGCCATTGACTTCACAACGTTTTCCCTAAATTTGTAAGTTTTTAGTTTATTTATTTTTTAGACAACAAACTAGGGGTGTGAATTTCGGACACGACCCGAAAATACGACACGAACCCAACACGAAATTCGCGGGTTTAGGTTTAGTCTAGATAGGTTTGGGTCAGTTTCAGGTTGAACCGGCGAGCCCATTTAGGTTAACAGGTCGGGTTCAGGTCAACCCGATCAGGTTGTCGGGTTGACCCGTTTAACACATTTATATTATATTATATTTTTTTCACAACTTATTTTACGTTATAAATTAAATGGGGTGTGTATTTTATACCATAATTATAACTTCAAAAGAGAAATTAGCATAAGATTTTATAATTTAATATAATTGTGTTATATACATTTGTGTTTTTAAGTAAATTTAAATTTTAATATATTAATTTCAGAAAAAAAAATTCGGGTTGAATGGGTCGTGTTTGGGTCAACCCTCACAACTTCAGGTCGTGTTCGGGTTCATATGTATGATACGATTTTCGGGTTCGGGTCGGGTTTGGTTCGTATAAAATTTTTGGGTTCCGGTCGGGTTGAATCTGTCAACCCACGAAGACAACCCATTTAGCACCCCTACAAGAAACTAGACAAATTATTACTCTTTTTTCTTGAAAATTTTGACCTGTTGAATTGATTCAGTTTAAATGACAATTAATTTTGATAATACTACAGTAACAAAACTTCCACCACAACGTGCAGTTGCACTTCACTTTCATGTGATCATATATGCTAAAAGATGTTACAGAATGGGACTGTTTCTTCGCAAAGTTCACATCTTATTTTGATCCATTCTCTTGTCACAATTTGTGTTGTCTCCCTTAGTAACTTGATATGTGTTGGTTGGTTTTTTCATAATAATATCCTCGCTTGTTAAAAAAAGTATGTTAAATATAGTATGTTAACCAACCAATTTGGAATACTAAAATTTGTAGGCCTATGTGCGAGCTTTCTTTGATGTTCATGAGCAAGAAAGAAGCTATCCAGGATGGATTCCTTTGGAGATTACATAACAGAATATGACGGAATGTGTTGGTGGATCGCACCCTATGACTTTTGATGATGTAAGCTAGCGTTACCACACACACTGTGACCCCAAGGCTCAACACTTCTCAGTCCCTTGAGTTGTCTTTCATCATCGTAGAATGGTTGAGGAAGAGAAGAATGGGGTCTCCAAACTCGCCCTTTAAAATTTTAGATCTATCAACTGCTCGATAGAGTTGTATTTTGTTTTTGTTTTTTGTTTTTTGTTTTTTTTTTTTTGGTGAAAGGTTGTTTGTGGGATCTTGAGCTGATGTCAAGTTAGACAAAGCATTGCTACATGATAATGAGTCATAGTTATGCTATGTAGATTAGGCATGTTAGGATTGGGTCATGATCTAGATCTGATCCATACAGGATTGACGGATCCAATTGGTATAACACTTGATCCACTCATTTAATTCCTTGACCCATATAAAACAATTGTCTTTCTATTTATTTTCTTGTCATATTCCACCCCACCATACTATTAGCTTCTCACTTTCTTTTAGAAAGTGATTTGGTCTATGGCAACAATATTTATAAAGTAAAGATATGATGAAGTTGATTTCATCATAACGTTTCGTTTTTTATGTGATAATTTGAATACAATTACTTCTTTTTTTATTTAACTTGAGTGGTTTTTTTGGTATATTCTTAAGCCAGGTTCAACTCGATGTGGCATATTTTAATTATGAGACTTATTAGAAATGACAAGTTATTAGACGGGACACCATAATTGAGTCTAATATTAGACGGGACATCCGCTGCAACGCACGGGCATTCCCACTAGTTAACTAAAATTGCAAAACTTAATTGATTAGCTAAGAATAATATATGAGAAAACGAATCACACCCGGGTTTCTGATTAATAAGTATCTAGAGTTATTTAACATGAATACTTTGATTATTTTATGAACACCAATGATTTCTTGAGTTTGTAAATTGAAAACCTAATCTTAGACATCAACAATCGTCTATCATACGCAACCGGTGCAAGATAACCATCACAGTATGAGACAATAGTATGCTTTATTAATCAAGAACAATGAACAAACCCTAGCACGAATCAAAACTCATAGTAGTAATCATCTCTCAATGTAAATGATGCAAGAAACTCTTATCAATTTCGAGTTTAAAACAATACTAACAATCAATCCGCACAATTTCAATAAAAAAATTAAATGTTTATATCAAACCAAAGCATGAAAAAGCAAACCCTAGAAAACTCACAACCTTTCACTCGGGGATGATCTTGAAGAAATTAGCCACTCATGGTTGATGATTAATCTTCAAAACTTGATGGAATATGATAGTGGATCAAATGGAACCTTAAAAAATGTCTCCAAATCGCCTCTGGAAGTCCAGAATGGAGTCCCCCTAGCTAGATACTTGAAAATGGGTTTTAACTAAAGTTTTCCCCAAATTCACGCTGGGACCAGTGTCTGGGACACTGGTCTGGGCGTCTGGGACGCCGGTCTCTGAAGTCTTTGTCCGGTTTTTCGTCGTTTAGCTCTGTTTTTCACTCCCGTTCTTCCTAACTTCATTCCCAAGCTCCGTTAAGCTTCCAAAATACACATTAAACATGTCAAGGCCTGCAAAATACAAACCATCTCAAAGTAGTGTATTCTAAAACTCTATTTCACACAAATCAATAAAATTAAACACATTAAGCTTTGGAAATTTACCAACCCATCGCACCCCCACACTTGTCTTTTGCTTGCTCTCAAGAAAATATGTTTTTCACTTTCACATGGGTCGAACGAGAAACACACGTCCCATTTCCGAGACCAAGGTTAAGGTCTAAAGTCATACCCGGTTCAAACTTTTTACAATTTACAAAATATCTAACAGTAAAGTGAATAATCACATATAAAATGGTTATCCAAGATTAACCCACCCTTGAAACCAATAAATCATGCACATCCCTCACAATGTTCTCTCCACTCGGTTTAAAATTGGCTGATAGTTGATGCATTAGCGCTTTTAAATAATCACTCAAACCGATTACAACACGTACCCGCATAGGCTTGCAACTCAATCATTCTCCACCACCGAACACAAATACTAAGCACAAGTCAAAAGGGCTTTAAAGGGTTGTAAAAGGGTCAGGCTAAGGGTATGGAATAGGATATTTTTAAAGTGGTTAAGGTGATGAAAACTCGATTTTTATTACAAAACAACTAATCTAACATGATTAACTATAAACATCAAGCTAAGAGGCAACGAGTTTCGCCTTTTATTCAATAACTACTACTAATATTTTTGTATTTTTCTCAACAATTTTTCTCTTTTTTTTCACAACTTTTCTGAATTTTTCGATTTTTTTTCGCAAAATGTAAAGCACAACTATACAAACAAATAGACCTACAATCGAATTTTCATCACACGGGTTTAAAAGAAAAAGGATTAACGGTTGTGGGCTAAATGGGTTGTCAAACGAAAGGATTAGGCTCAAAGTGGGCGACTAGGGGATTTATTTGACCATGACAAAAGACCAAATGGGTTGTGCCATCCCTCGTTGACTTAGTTACTTGTGCTTTTGAGATCGCTTTCGAAACAAGACATTTTTGAAAAATTTTTGAAATTTTTCCCCATCCCCACACTTGAGGTAAACATTGTCCTCAATTTGTAGTGTTTAAACGAACGGGTCAAAATTGAAAAACTTTTACTACTCCCCCATCCCCACACTTGAGGTAAACATTGTCCTCAATGTGTAAGAACTAGAGTTTTTAAAACGCACAAGGGATGTGACACGGCTAACCTCCCCAAAATTTCACCATGGAAAATAAAATACAATTTACAATCCACTTATTTGCTAACTAAAAATCAAAAGTAAAAATAAAGCGTATACACCTGATTTTTGGAGCTCATTCCTCGTGTGCTCTTCTTCTCTTCAAGAAAGCGGTCGTCCCACGAACATAACGTACCTACAAATCTTAACCCTTGTGTAGAAGCATGTTTCTCACAACCACTAAAATTTATTAGCTACCTAGTTCTACCACTTTTATGAAAATATTACCAAGTCATGCATTAATTTACTTTGATTAGGTGGAAAAATAATTTACAACAATAACAAGCCTAACTCACTTTCATAGGAATCACGGTTGGAATAGGGGCATAGGCAACAAGCCCTTTTAAACCTCCCGATAGCTCGGGAGGACGAGTAGGTCTCGTGAGGGTTATATAGGGAACACACCCACAACGTTCATTTAACTAAGAAAATAAAATAAACGAATACTAGTACAAACTATACAACAATAATACTTGATTTACCTCTCATGGTGGTCGAAGTGCACATTTGCCTACCGAGTTTCCAACATACGCTCGGTAATTAGCATGCTGAATCCATACTCTTTTTATTATATTCGGCATACGCACTGTACAACTTCAGGGTCGTTTCGTAACAACATGGCCAATGTCTTGCAACGCCACCCTTCGAATCCTTATGCACGAACCCGCATCCCCAACTTTGTTGGTTGGAGTGATAAGTTTGGAAGAAGGATGAATATGAACGTGAGCTTCTTTCGAATCCGATTCGTCTTGCGGTGTCATGTCTTCCGCTCGGTTCAAACATTCAATTACTTGCTCCGGAAGTTCCATAACCTCTTCCACCACATCACCATCCACCACTGTACCACTAGCCAACACCTCTTGGTCTCGTCTAAGTTGAGCCAATTCTTCGGCGAGATGACCCACTTTCTTTTCCAAGTCTTCATGAGCTTTATCTCTTACTTCAAACTCTTTCTTCATTTCGGCTTTGAACTCTTGATGTGAATTAGTAAGATTACTCATAACATTCATGAGGGCATCAAATTTGGAACTTATTGAGTCTTGAGGTTCCTCGTATGCCAGTTGAGGGTATTCATTATAATAATCATCATACACCTCCCGGTAACTTGAGAAATGTGGCAATTCAGGTTCATAGTAGTACTCTTGATAATGTGGTGGTGGTGGATTATCGTATGGATAATATGAGGATGGACCATTGAAATCTTCATAATCCGTCCTCCTATATTCATACAATCCGCTGAGGTAGTCTTCCCGATCCTTGTTGGCTTGAACTTTTTCGTAGAAGACAGAGCAATCCTCTAAATAATGCTCTCCGCTTCCGCAACACTCACACGGATCATCATCTACCCAATTCATATTGAAAGATGATACCTGCAAAACATGTACCTGCACAAACAAACTCGACCACCCAAAGTAAAATCACGAATATACAAGAAAGAAAAACTAAACTAAAATCGAACAAACAATGAAATACTAAGCGCACTAGCTCCCCGGCAACGGCGCCATTTTGACGTGACCGTGTCGTCCCGATCAGTCAAAAACCCAATTAAACCTAGTTAGCTAGGGTAAGTCGGGTATCGTATCCACGAAGAGCATGTGGTTAGTATCGCACGACCTGTTCGACTTGTTAGACTATTTACAAAAATGTACAATGTGATTATGAAGTTTGCTAATTTTTTTATAAGTTTGTTTGATTTAAAAAGAGTCGGAGTGAACCGACAAATTGGTATTATCCAAAACAACGATTTATTAACTAAAATTGCAAAACTTATTTGATTAGCTAAGAATAATAAATGAGAAAACGAATCACACCCGGGTTTCTGATTAATAAGTATCTAGAGTTATTTAACATGAATGCTTTGATTATTTTATGAACACCAATGATTTCTTGAGTTTGTAAATTGAAAACCTAATCTTAGACATCAACAATCGTCTATCATACGCAACCGGTGCAAGATAACCATCACAGTATGAGACAATAGTATGCTTTATTAATCAAGAACAATGAACAAACCCTAGCATGAATCAAAACTCATAGTAGTAATCATCTCTCAATGTCAATGATGCAAGAAAATCTTAACAATTTCGAGTTCAAAACAATACTAACAATCAATCCGCATAATTTCAATAAAAAAATTACAAAATGTTTATATCAAACCAAAGCATGAAAAAGCAAACCCTAGAAAACTCACAACCTTTCACCCGGGTGATCGGTGCATTTTAGATACACTCTATATTGTATTAATCATAATAATAATGCATCCATATTGGTATATAATATGTGAATTTGAAATGTTTGTATGAAACAGGTTGAAAAAAAAAAGAATGGGTTAAAAATGATGAATTATATAAAAATAATACAAATGGATTCTTTAATACTTATAAAGATAAATGATGTTTAAAAAAATTGTGAATCAAGGTTATGAGAATTAAATGGATATCATCATATGTCTTTCACCGAATTTTGTGGCTACCAAAATCATTTATTATTTAATTGGTCTAAATTGAATTATGTGTATGTTGTTTGTGCAGGTTCTTTCAGGGAAAGTTTTTTTTTTTTTTTTTATCAAGAGCACTCAAGTTAATTTGGGTTATAATAAAATAGGCCATGGAAAAGTGGGCTGAAATTATGCAAGTAACTTTTAGGGGGTTACAAAGAAAAACGCAAGGGGGGCAGCCAGATTGTCATTATTTTGACTTGCATTAAAAATAAAAAAAAACGGACTTGGTGGACTCTCTCAATCGAAAAAGACATCATCATTAGCATCGAATGGTGGGGACGTTTTCATGAGGAATTTTTGGGGCAGCCACAATATAAAAACTTGGGCTCTCAACAACACACAAAACAGAAAAGGGGATCATCGATCAGGCACCCAACCAAACCAATCATGTCTTCATCACTATCTCAAGCTTGGGATTGCGTCCATTCAACAATGATCGGCTAGTCTCTTCGGTTTCACCCCGGTGTAGGTAGTTTTATTTTTTAGGGTTTATGCATTTCTTCTTTGATTCGACTTTGTGACAACTTGTATTGATTTTTGAAACCATTGACAATAGTTTACATTTGTTTCGTATTCGTAAATTGTCGAACGATGTTAAAAGTTATGACTTTGCGAAATGGTTATGTGTAGTTAGGCGTTGTCGTGGTTAGGATTTACTTGTGTTGATTACAAAGTGCATTCTTGTCCGTTCTTCGGGACGTTGATAGTTATTGGCACCTAAGTCACGGTACACTAAATCCGCTAATCGTATGCAATTGAGTTGAATTAAAACATGTAGGAACCCTAGGACTTACAATTACCGAAACCGGGTGTGATCCGTATTCTTAATTCCTGTTTTCAATTAAGTAGTTTAGTTTACAAGTTTAGTTAATAAATCATTGTTTTCGATAACATCAATTTGTCGGTTCATTCTGATTTATTTTAAAAACCAAACAAATAAATAAAAATAGCAATCTTCATAATCATCTTGTACATTAGTTGTAAATAGTCTAACTAATCGAACGGGTCGTGCAATACTGACCACCTGCTCTTCGTGGATTCGATACCCGACTTACCCTAGCTACCTAGGTTTAATTGGGTTTTTGACTGATCGGGACGACACGGTCACGTCAAAATGGCGCCGTTGCCGGGGAGCTAGTGCGCTTAGTATTTCATTGCTTGTTCGATTTTAGTTTAGTTTTTTTTTCTTTCTTGTATATTCGTGATTTTACTTTGGGTGGTCGAGCTTGTCTGTGCAGGTACATGTTTTGCAGGTACTATCTTTCAATATGAATTGGGTAGATGATGATCCGTGTGAGTGTTGCGGAAGCGGAGAGCACTATTTAGAGGATTGCTCTGTTTTCTATGAAAAAGTTCAAACCAACAAGGAACGGGAAGACTACCTCAGTGGATTGTTTGAATATAGGAGGGCGGATTATGAAGATTTCAATGGTCCATCCTCATATTATCCATGCGGTAATCCACCACCACCACATTATCAAGAATACTACTATGAACCCAAATCACCATATTTCTCAAGTTACCAGGATGTAACACCTCGAAAAATTTCGGCCAATAATGTCTTGACACGTGTCATAAGGTTCCGTTATGTGAAAACATACTTTAGAGGGACTAAAAGTGACAAACAGTGAAAACTATGGAACGTAAGGGTCCAAAGTGTCAACGATGGATAAATAGGCTCTATGATAACCCCACATAATGTTTATAACCTTTAACGGATGGTTCATGGATCATACGACGCGGAAATTGCACGAAAGTGAAGTATTGTAAACTATAGGGGCCAAAAGTGTCAACATGTTTAATTTATACCTCTGAGTGAACTTTTGGCAGACCCGAAGCTTTGTATAGCTAAAATATACTCACTAGAATATGTGGTAAAAATTTCATGAAGTTTCGTCAACGTATGAGAAAGTTATGGCCAAAACCGTACTTAAGGGACTAAAAGCGTCAACGTCGAATTCAGGGCTTTTCGGTTGAGCGCAAAGTTATCCGAGGGCATTACCATGTTGGTAAAAGTCCTAAGGTCCATAAAAACCAAGGTTTGGGGTTTACGGGTCGAGAAAAGTAGCCGAAACATCGCGTGCAAGTTCAGGGGTCAAAGCTGTCAACATTGGAAAGTTGTTTGGCTGAAACAAGGGTCAGGCGACCCGCCTGGGAAAGCCCAAGCGGGCCGCGTGGGACTGCCAGCGACCAGAATTCGGTTTTGGGTCTATTTGAGTCCGATTTTAAGTGTGAAACAGCTCATTTGCACCTCCTTTTGCACCAATAGCATGCCATGCATGCCTACAACTACAGGAGCCTCGAAAATTCTGATTTAAATCAGATTATTGATCAATTCTTGATCATTGTTCATTGTAACCATAAGCTCTCAACATTCAAGAATTTCAAGCAAGCTTCCTGGAGCATTTCTGAAGATCAAGGCCGACTCCTAGTGATCATTTAACATCTTTAGGACCATTGTAAGCATTCAATTCGTTCTCCAATCCATTCTTGTTGTGATTATTAGTAAAAGTCAAACTGGGTGTTCATAACCTTTGACTTTCTGATTAAACGGATTTCTTTCAGTAATTTCTCGAATTGAAACTTGTTATAGATTGGTATTTATGTGGGAAACAAACCCTCTAAAGGGTACTAACTGATTCCCACTACATGCATGCTTAATGTCGAGTCAAACCTATTTCTAAAAAGTCAACAGAAGTGATTTTTGCGAAAAATGACATGATTAATGATATAGATGACATGCAACCTGATTGATCATTGAAAATAACTTGTAACATATATATAAATGTGTTTTAATCATCATCAACTCGACACCCTATAGTATAGCCACGAATCGGAACCGAAAGTCTTGTAAAACGATTATTTCGTAGACTATCGATTCGGATTCATACATGCATGTACAAGATCTGTATTGGAAAGTATTTTTGACTACTTTTATTTTAGTTAAACTTTCTGGAATTTTCGTTGATTGAGTCTATGTTTAGCCTATTCGAATGCTTGTTTCCGGTTTATGCATAAAGTCGACTATTTTGCCCTTTTTGATTTAAAACGGGATTTTTGGAAAAGTGAAAGGATAGAAATCTTTATTTTTATTATATAAACTTGCACCGAAAGTTTCGGATCAGTTGGTGGTCCAGATTGTGAGATATGGCCATTAGCGTAAAACTATATTATAAATTTACATAAACGGTCCTTTTTGCGTAGAACCCGTTTCTGGCCACGTTTTGGTACAAAACTTTTTACCAACTGATTATATATAATATTCTGGGAATTTTGATGATTTTTAAGTAATTTTTGGCTGAACGGATCCTAGATCACCTAGTCATATCGGCTTATGTCGGTTTTGACCGTTTTAGCCATAAAAGGAGTTTTACACATCCGTTTGACCCGAAACCTTTTTCTACTGATTTTGTATGATGAATAAATTATTATAAGACTTCTGGAAATATAAAAATCTCAGATTTACTGTGAAAACCCGAAAACACCCTTAAATCGTATTTTTAGCGTTTTAAGCGCATAGTAAGCGTTGTACTTGTTTTAAACCTATAAAACTTATACCTACTGATGTAAATCACATATTTTCATCTAATAACAGTAAGTATAATAGCTTGAACTCAGGTTTCCAGTTTTGGCATTTTTAGCCCTTGTGAAATTACTAAATTACCCCTACGGTGCATAGTTGGTTTTAAATGATATATTTGATATACGGGTCATACCCTACTGATATAATATGTTATATTAAGTATATTTACTGTATGAACCAGACCCGAAACGCAGATTTCTAATTTTACCCTTTTATTATCTTTTAAATGACCAAAATGCCCTTCTAAGGCATAAATTGAGTTTAAAATTATCCCGGGCAATATAGGACATAACTTACTGATATAATATCATATTCTAAGCATATTAATTCAGGGAACTTGCATTTGAATCTTTTGGCTACCCGTATCGCCCTTTTCGCGTTCGGTTCGGTTTACGTAACTAGTTTGCGTAAATTGACCGAAACGGGTCAAACGATATCGTTTTTGCTTCAAAATCCAGAATGTATTTAGTATACCCGTATTATACAAGTATTCAAACTTGTCGGGTCTAAATCACATTCTATCCGGTCTTTCGCTTAATCGTGCGTAAACCGTATCATTCCTAAAACTAACCGGTCAAAGCTTAAGCTTAAATAAAAGGCCGTTAGGAATCTAATAGGTTAATTATAAACCTTTGTTCCAGATTAGGAAGCCCGGTAAAAGCTACCACCACTTATCGTTTGTGACTTATACTTGCTCAGGTAAATACATTTTGACTTATTTTCCCTATACGGGCTTGGGGTACGGTATTTAAAATACCGCTTGATCGGGCACACAAGTCCTGCGCCTTATAGGTGTACAGTCTTGAATAGCTTGTGTGATTTCGTTTAAACAGTCTTGTCTTACTTAAAGGCTTTGGGGGGTTATTGACCATGTCCCGGATATCCTTGGCATTATCTTACGAGATGGCCACGACCAGAGCACGGGGTGTAGGCGTACACCCGTCGTGTATAACTCTTTGATGTGGTGTGTCAATTAAATCTCTAGCCCGGACAGTAGATCCCGGGCCACCAGAGATATAAGTGCATGTAAATCGTTCACAAGTTTATATTTTATAATTATCCCAAGTTAATAAAATATTTATGCCTTGTGCATTTAAATAAATTTTAAATCATTTTCAAAATGAGTCGGTCGATTTGTATTTACCAGTGTAAACTGACGTATTTTTCCCAAAAGATTAAGTGCAGGTACTATACGGAAATAGGCTGGCTGTTTCCTAGAGAGCGTCCACAATAGCCTCGCAAACTCGGACGACGTTTATCTGTTGAACTATTATTTTATCTTATTTTATTGATCCGCCTGTGGATCCATTTCAACTACTGTGATATTTATTATTACGCTTATTTAAAAGTTGAAATGTTTCTATTCTGCTTCCGCTGTGCATTATTATATTGTGTTGATTGTCTATGACGATGCCAACTACGTCACTGTACCCCACACCGGGCCCACCGGTGACACGTGGAAATTGGGGGTGTGACAGGTTGGTATCAGAGCCAACGCTGAGTGAATTAAACACTATCCTAATGTGTTTAATCTCAGTTACACAATTGCACATTCCTCGATTTTCGAGTCTAGACAAAGAACTTAGGAAATGTTCGACATTTCGTTTAATTTATTTTATTTGTTAATGCATTGTCTTATATATTTTGTTGCGCAACTTGTTTGACTTTTGACAGGATCAGGATGCCGCCAAGGATGAGAGGTCGTGGAGGATTCCCTACATCCCATGATCATGAGGCTGGCCCCTCGCATAGGCGGGCCCCATCTGCTACACACCACACAGCCGCCAACGACCTTTGGAGGTCTATTGCCGAGCCTGCTAGGCATTCGGTTTCCGCGAGCACTTCTCCGTCGTTACCCCACTCGTTTGGGCCCCATTCGGAGAACGGGCCCCATGATTCGCTTGGATCATACATACCGTTGCACCAGTCACCACACCAGCACCCAGCGCCAGCCTACCAGGGTTTGTATAACCCTAATGCTTATGTGGAGGAGCCAGTGGGCCATAACCCACTTGGACAGGAGGACCACTTTCCTGGTGGTCACGAGATGGACGTAGACGAGGAGACGGACCCTTCGCTCCCACCATCAGGTACACCAAACCACCCGATTGAGATATCGGATGGGTCGCCATACACAGGATCACCATTTAATGGTGTGGACAGCTTCCAGGAGAGGTTCAAGCAGCATGATTGGTACTTCACCCCTAGCCACAACTCTCCGATGCTTCAATCACTCCATGGTACTCCGATGCTTCAATCGCTCCATGGTTCGCCGGTGCACTCACAGCACCACTCGCAGCAGCAGCAGCTCCAGCAGCAGCCGCCTCTACCGCAGGACCTATCTGAGGCCCTGTGGCGTGACGTGATCACTCCGTCACCACCGCCGCCGCCAGTTTTACCTCCTCCGCCTCAGAGGCCTAGGAGGAATGCGCGCATGTCTACGCGCGGAGGTATTCGCATAGGCACCCCTCCACGTGTTAGTAGCAGCCGCTACACATCTCTACTCAGGGAGTCTGAGACAGGGGAGTCTCAGCATCCCGTATCGGAGGTTACTTCTGTTCCGATCCCGCCTCTGCCGCCGCAGAATTTTGGAGAGCCGATTCCGGCTTATGCTAGTGCCGCTCAGTTCAACCCGTTCGAGCAGGTGTTCCCTCAGGGTTATGATTACACGGGAGACCCTTATTGGCAAGCTGTGAACTACAGCTCACTTCCACATAGTGGTCCACTTGGAGACCCTTGGGCTGCTGGCCCATCTACTTTTGGTTACCCTCCGGGTTACCAGCAGCCACCACAGCCGCAGCCTTACCAGCCGCCGCAGCCACAGCACTACCAGCCACCACCACCGGCGCCTATGATGTCACCACCGCAGGTTCAGGAGATCCTGCAGGGGATTGATAGCATGCGACGCGAGTTTCAGCACAATATGCGAGAGGATCGCCGACGCACCAGTGGCCTGTTTAAGAAGGTATTCGATTTGCTCAAGGGTAAGGGCAAGAAGGATCGTTGAATCCTTCGATTATCATTGCATGTACTCATGTCCCTGCGTGGACATTTATTCCAGTACTCTACCCCTGCGTGGGTATATCTATCTTTCTCTACCCCTGTGTGGGTATGTTATCTTGTTAACCCCTGCGTGGGTTTGTTTTATTTTATTTTGTTATTGTTGTACTTGTTTAGCCCCTGCGCGGGCATGTGATTCATGCTAGTTATGTTATTTCAAAGTCCCGTTTAGGGCAATTATGTACTGGTATTTTATTGAAAATTTAAATGGTTAATTTGAATTTATCATTTTATTTATATGCATGAATAATATTAAAATAATGGAAAATATCAATTTTTATTTGATTTGCCATTTTATAAGAATCTTAGTAAGGTATAACCTAGCCTGAATGCCTTATTAACAGGCCTGGCCCTGATGGTAAAACCTGGTTGAAAGGATTCAACTCCCTGTTAACATCTGAGAACATGTTAACATTCTGGCTAAGCGTGATCTGTAGAATCACACAAGCCACCCTTTTTAATAAATTATCTACAGATTATATCTGTATACAAGTCTATTAATGACTTGATACCTACGGGTTATGACTATGTCATATAGTGGCAGTTGTGGTCTATGACTCCCTGCCTAGTAAAGAAACATCTACAGATTAAATCTGTACACAAGTCTATTAATGGCTTGATACCTACGGGTTATAACTATGTTATATAATGACAGTTGTGGTTTATGACTCTCTGTCTAGTAAAGGATTATTTGTTTAATTATACAATTTATAGTCCTATAAAAATCTAAATTTATAATTTAGTGATTGTCCTTGTGACTAGGCCTATGGTGCCAATATATATATTTTCATTCCTTGATTGCTAATAAGAGCCTGAATGGAATTTATTAAATTAACTGCTAAGGTTTTTGATACCATGGTTAATAAATCATCTAGGACGATAATACTGTTAGGTTCTAAATAAGACCTTGTCCTTTATTGTAGCTTAAAGCTACGATGGCCAAATCGGAAGAAACCAACAGTCATTCTGGGGAACGCTCAGATAATGCAAAGATTCACGTTACCGGTGCAGAATTGCAAGCACTGATTGATAATGCTGTCGCCAAGGCTATGGATAGGCAGTTCAGAGAATCTAGTGGTACTCAGAGTAGAACCCGCTCAGTGACGCATGTCAAGGCTAAGACTCATTCTGGGGCTCATAGTAAGCCGCCGTCTAAAAAGAGTGAGCCAAAGAAAGTTGAGGATGATAACCATTCCTCCAACCACAGCAGCGTCCCAAAGCAGGAGATTGAGCTGAAGCATGACACGTACAGCAGGTCCTGTACGTACAAATATTTTGTATCCTGCAAGCCCAGAGATTTCACTGGGGAAAAGGGAGCCGTCGATTGTATGACGTGGATCGACGAGATGGACACTGTAGTTGATATCAGCGGGTGTGCTGATAGGGACGTCGTTAAGTACGTGTCCCAATCATTCAAAGGAGATGCGTTAGCATGGTGGAGATCACTCCTACAAGCTGCCGGTAAGGCCACACTGTACAGTTTGTCATGGGAACAGTTTGTGGCCCTGATTAAAGAGAACTTCTGTCCGCAGCACGAGGTCGAGCGGATCGAATCGGATTTCGTATCCTTAGTCATGAAGAACCTCGATTGTCAAACGTATCTTACTACGTTCAACACGCTGTCTCGCTTAGTGCCTTACTTGGTGACCCCGGAGCCACGTAGGATTGCTCGATTCATTGGGGGTCTGGCACCGGAGATTAAAGCCAGCGTCAAAGCTTCAAGACCTACAACATTTCGATCCGTAGCGGATCTATCCCTCTCCCTCACTCAAGATGCGGTAAGATTGAGAGCTATGAAGAGCTCTGAGGAGAACAAACGAAAACGTGAGGATGACACCTCACGAAGATCCGAAAAGCGACATAGAGGGAACAACGACCACAGGAAAGGGTCGGGGTCTAGGAAAAGTGATCATCAGTCGGGTGAGAAACCCAGATGCAAGTTTTGTAGGAGACACCACTTTGGGAGGTGTCGGTTTGAAACAAAATCCCAGTCTTCGGAGAAGCGATGTGGAATCTGCAAGTCCACCGATCATAAGGCTGTGGATTGCAAGAAGATGAAGGATGCAACGTGTTTTGGTTGCAACGAAAAAGGTCACATTCGGCCCAACTGTCCAAAGTTTGCGAAGAAGGCCGAAGAAGGGAAGAAGACTAACGCGAGAGTCTTCAAAATGGACGCAAAGGAAGCAGTCCTTGACGATAACGTCATTACCGGTACGTTTCTTGTAAACGATATTTTTGCTAGAGTTTTGTTTGATTCGGGGGCTGATAAGTCGTTTGTAGATAATAAGTTTTGTAAACTGTTAAACCTTCCTGTTAAAACCTTAAGCGTGAAATATGAGGTGGAATTAGCCGATGGAACCTTAGAAACCGCCTCGACTGTCCTAGATGGATGTGTTATATCCATTAGGAATCACTCCTTCCCGTTATCCTTGCTTCCCTTTAAGTTAGCTGGATTCGACATAGTGATAGGCATGGATTGGTTGTCGAGTAACCAAGCCCAGATTCTGTGCAACAGAAAGCAAGTAATAGTTAAGACTCCGTCCGGTGAGTCACTTACTATTCAAGGAGATACCCAACATGGATTGCCCGAGCAAGTGTTCATGCTCAAGGCATCCAGATGCATGCAGAAGGGTTGTGTCATTTATATGGCACAAGTTACCATAGATGAGCCGAAGCCGAAGATTGAGGATATCCCTGTTATATCAGAATATCCTGAAGTGTTTCCTGAAGAACTACCCGGATTGCCACCGGATAGACAAGTAGAGTTTCGGATAGATATCATTCCAGGCACTGCGCCTGTAGCAAGAGCACCATACAGATTGGCACCAACGGAGATGAAGGAGTTGAGGACGCAGTTGGATGATCTATTAGCTAAGGGTTTTATCAGACCTAGCTCATCTCCTTGGGGAGCGCCAATCTTGTTCGTTAAAAAGAAGGATGGTTCGATGCGTCTGTGCATCGATTACCGTGAACTTAACAAGGTCACTATCAAGAATAGGTATCCGTTACCCAGGATCGACGATCTGTTCGATCAGTTGCAAGGAGCAAGTTACTTCTCCAAGATTGACCTAAGGTCAGGTTATCATCAGTTGAAGGTCAAGGATGAAGATGTACACAAGACCGCGTTTAGCACTCGTTATGGACATTACGAGTTCCTAGTGATGCCGTTTGGGCTCACCAACGCACCAGCCGCATTCATGGATCTCATGAATCGCGTCTGCAAGCCTTATTTAGATAAGTTCGTCATTGTCTTTATTGACGACATCCTTATCTACTCGAAGAGCCAAGCTGATCATGAGAAACACCTTCGTTGTATTCTCAAACTTCTGTATCAAGAGAAGCTTTATGCCAAATTCTCGAAGTGTGAATTTTGGCTTCGAGAAGTCCAATTCCTTGGACATGTTGTTAGCGAGCGTGGTATCCAAGTAGATCCCGCTAAAGTCGAAGCAGTCATGAATTGGCAGGAGCCGAAGACGCCTACCGAGATTCGTAGTTTCCTCGGATTGGCAGGATATTATAGGAGATTCATCGAGAACTTCTCAAGGATTGCTGCGCCCCTAACCTCATTGACCCGTAAGAAGATTAAGTTTGATTGGGGCCCTAAGCAGCAGGAATCCTTTGACATTCTGAAGCAGAAACTGAGCAATGCGCCAGTGTTGACATTGCCCGATGGTATAGATGAATTTGTGGTGTATTGTGATGCATCACATACTGGCATGGGGTGTGTACTCATGCAGAAAGGCAAAGTCATTGCCTACGCTTCTCGACAGCTCAAGGTGCACGAGAAGAACTACACCACCCACGATTTGGAATTGGGTGCGGTTGTATTTGCTTTGAAGCTATGGAGACATTACTTGTATGGAACCAAGTGTATCATTTATTCGGATCACAAGAGTCTTCAGCATCTGTTCAATCAGAAAGAATTGAACATGCGTCAAAGGCGATGGATGGAAACCCTCAATGATTATGACTGTGAGATACGATACCATCCAGGCAAGGCAAATGTGGTTGCCGACGCCTTAAGCAGAAAAGAAAGGGTGAAACCGATCAGGATCAATGTCAAGCGCATTGAGATAAGGAATAGTTTGAATGAAAGGGTGTTAGCTGCACAGAAGGAAGCTGTGCTGGAAGCTAACTATCCTGCAGAAAAGTTGGGAGTAACTGAGGAGCAGTTGTCCCACGACAAAGATGGGATGTTACGCCTAAACGGACGAATATGGGTCCCAGTATATGGAGGACTTCGGGATGTTATCCTCCAGGAGGCCCACAGCTCTAAATACTCCGTCCATCCTGGAGCTGATAAGATGTACCAGGATTTGAAATCGAACTACTGGTGGATTGGTTTGAAAAAGTCCGTGGCCGAGTATGTGGCCAGGTGTTTGACTTGTGCGCAAGTCAAGGCTGAGCATCAGAAGCCGTCAGGTTTGCTTCAACAACCTGAAATTCCCAAATGGAAGTGGGAAATGGTGACAATGGATTTTATCACTAAGTTGCCGAAAACGAAAAAGGGAAATGATACCATATGGGTCATAGTTGACAGACTGACTAAGTCAGCTCATTTTCTACCCATCAAAGAGACGTATAGCTCAGATATGTTAGCTCAATTATACGTCGATAAGATAGTAGCGCTACATGGTATACCTATATCTATTATCTCTGATAGAGATACTAGATATACGTCACATTTTTGGAAGAGTTTCCAACAGTCGTTGGGCACTCGTTTGAATTTTAGTACGGCTTATCATCCTCAGACTGATGGTCAGAGTGAGCGTACTATTCAAACTTTGGAAGACATGCTTCGTGCATGTGCGATCGACTTAGGTGGTAGTTGGGATAAGCACCTACCACTGATTGAATTCTCCTACAACAATAGCTACCATTCCAGCATAAAGGCTGCGCCTTTTGAGGCCCTATACGGTAGGAAGTGTAGATCGCCCATTTGTTGGGCAGAAGTTGGAGATGTCCAGTTGTCTGGACCAGATATCGTCTTTGAGACGACAGACAAGATTGTTCAGATCCGTGATCGTTTGAAAGCTGCCAGGGATAGGCAGAAAAGTTATGCGGATCCTAAGCGCAAAGATTTTCACTTCGATGTGGGTGAAAAAGTATTGCTCAAGGTATCACCTTGGAAAGGTGTGATGAGATTTGGAAAGAAAGGCAAGCTGAGCCCACGATATATTGGACCTTTCGAGATAATCGAACGTGTCGGGGCAGTCGCTTACAAGTTAAAATTGCCTGAAGAGCTTAGTGCTATTCATAATGTGTTCCATATCTGTAACTTGAAGAAGTGTTTCGCTGACGATTCACTGGTTATACCGCATACAGATATACATATAGACGAAAGTCTAAAGTTTGTCGAAAAACCTTTGTCGATCGAGGATCGACAGGTAAAGAAGCTTCGAAGGAAACAAGTGCCTATTGTTAAGGTCAAATGGGATGCCCGTAGAGGTCCCGAATACACGTGGGAAGTGGAATCCACGATGAAAGAAAAATATCCCCAATTGTTTGAATAAATCTCGGGGTCGAGATTTCTTTTAAGGGGGTGAGGATGTAACACCTCGAAAAATTTCGGCCAATAATGTCTTGACACGTGTCATAAGGTTCCGTTATGTGAAAACATACTTTAGAGGGACTAAAAGTGACAAACAGTGAAAACTATGGAACGTAAGGGTCCAAAGTGTCAACGATGGATAAATAGGCTCTATGATAACCCCACATAATGTTTATAACCTTTAACGGATGGTTCATGGATCATACGACGCGGAAATTGCACGAAAGTGAACTATAGGGGCCAAAAGTGTCAACATGTTTAATTTATACCTCTGAGTGAACTTTTGGCAGACCCGAAGCTTTGTATAGCTAAAATATACTCACTAGAATATGTGGTAAAAATTTCATGAAGTTTCGTCAACGTATGAGAAAGTTATGGCCAAAACCGTACTTAAGGGACTAAAAGCGTCAACGTCGAATTCAGGGCTTTTCGGTTGAGCGCAAAGTTATCCGAGGGCATTACCATGTTGGTAAAAGTCCTAAGGTCCATAAAAACCAAGGTTTGGGGTTTACGGGTCGAGAAAAGTAGCCGAAACATCGCGTGCAAGTTCAGGGGTCAAAGCTGTCAACATTGGAAAGTTGTTTGGCTGAAACAAGGGTCAGGCGACCCGCCTGGGAAAGCCCAAGTGGGCCGCGTGGGACTGCCAGCGACCAGAATTCGGTTTTGGGTCTATTTGAGTCCGATTTTAAGTGTGAAACAGCTCATTTGCACCCCCTTTTGCACCAATAGCATGCCATGCATGCCTACAACTACAGGAGCCTCGAAAATTCTGATTTAAATCAGATTATTGATCAATTCTTGATCATTGTTCATTGTAACCATAAGCTCTCAACATTCAAGAATTTCAAGCAAGCTTCCTGGAGCATTTCTGAAGATCAAGGCCGACTCCTAGTGATCATTTAACATCTTTAGGACCATTGTAAGCATTCAATTCGTTCTCCAATCCATTCTTGTTGTGATTATTAGTAAAAGTCAAACTGGGTGTTCATAACCTTTGACTTTCTGATTAAACGGATTTCTTTCAGTAATTTCTCGAATTGAAACTTGTTATAGATTGGTATTTATGTGGGAAACAAACCCTCTAAAGGGTACTAACTGATTCCCACTACATGCATGCTTAATGTCGAGTCAAACCTATTTCTAAAAAGTCAACAGAAGTGATTTTTGCGAAAAATGACATGATTAATGATATAGATGACATGCAACCTGATTGATCATTGAAAATAACTTGTAACATATATATAAATGTGTTTTAATCATCATCAACTCGACACCCTATAGTATAGCCACGAATCGGAACCGAAAGTCTTGTAAAACGATTATTTCGTAGACTATCGATTCGGATTCATACATGCATGTACAAGATCTGTATTGGAAAGTATTTTTGACTACTTTTATTTTAGTTAAACTTTCTGGAATTTTCGTTGATTGAGTCTATGTTTAGCCTATTCGAATGCTTGTTTCCGGTTTATGCATAAAGTCGACTATTTTGCCCTTTTTGATTTAAAACGGGATTTTTGGAAAAGTGAAAGGATAGAAATCTTTATTTTTATTATATAAACTTGCACCGAAAGTTTCGGATCAGTTGGTGGTCCAGATTGTGAGATATGGCCATTAGCGTAAAACTATATTATAAATTTACATAAACGGTCCTTTTTGCGTAGAACCCGTTTCTGGCCACGTTTTGGTACAAAACTTTTTACCAACTGATTATATATAATATTCTGGGAATTTTGATGATTTTTAAGTAATTTTTGGCTGAACGGATCCTAGATCACCTAGTCATATCGGCTGATGTCGGTTTTGACCGTTTTAGCCATAAAAGGAGTTTTACACATCCGTTTGACCCGAAACCTTTTTCTACTGATTTTGTATGATGAATAAATTATTATAAGACTTCTGGAAATATAAAAATCTCAGATTTACTGTGAAAACCCGAAAACACCCTTAAATCGTATTTTTAGCGTTTTAAGCGCATAGTAAGCGTTGTACTTGTTTTAAACCTATAAAACTTATACCTACTGATGTAAATCACATATTTTCATCTAATAACAGTAAGTATAATAGCTTGAACTCAGGTTTCCAGTTTTGGCATTTTTAGCCCTTGTGAAATTACTAAATTACCCCTACGGTGCATAGTTGGTTTTAAATGATATATTTGATATACGGGTCATACCCTACTGATATAATATGTTATATTAAGTATATTTACTGTATGAACCAGACCCGAAACGCAGATTTCTAATTTTACCCTTTTATTATCTTTTAAATGACCAAAATGCCCTTCTAAGGCATAAATTGAGTTTAAAATTATCCCGGGCAATATAGGACATAACTTACTGATATAATATCATATTCTAAGCATATTAATTCAGGGAACTTGCATTTGAATCTTTTGGCTACCCGTATCGCCCTTTTCGCGTTCGGTTCGGTTTACGTAACTAGTTTGCGTAAATTGACCGAAACGGGTCAAACGATATCGTTTTTGCTTCAAAATCCAGAATGTATTTAGTATACCCGTATTATACAAGTATTCAAACTTGTCGGGTCTAAATCACATTCTATCCGGTCTTTCGCTTAATCGTGCGTAAACCGTATCATTCCTAAAACTAACCGGTCAAAGCTTAAGCTTAAATAAAAGGCCGTTAGGAATCTAATAGGTTAATTATAAACCTTTGTTCCAGATTAGGAAGCCCGGTAAAAGCTACCACCACTTATCGTTTGTGACTTATACTTGCTCAGGTAAATACATTTTGACTTATTTTCCCTATACGGGCTTGGGGTACGGTATTTAAAATACCGCTTGATCGGGCACACAAGTCCTGCGCCTTATAGGTGTACAGTCTTGAATAGCTTGTGTGATTTCGTTTAAACAGTCTTGTCTTACTTAAAGGCTTTGGGGGGTTATTGACCATGTCCCGGATATCCTTGGCATTATCTTACGAGATGGCCACGACCAGAGCACGGGGTGTAGGCGTACACCCGTCGTGTATAACTCTTTGATGTGGTGTGTCAATTAAATCTCTAGCCCGGACAGTAGATCCCGGGCCACCAGAGATATAAGTGCATGTAAATCGTTCACAAGTTTATATTTTATAATTATCCCAAGTTAATAAAATATTTATGCCTTGTGCATTTAAATAAATTTTAAATCATTTTCAAAATGAGTCGGTCGATTTGTATTTACCAGTGTAAACTGACGTATTTTTCCCAAAAGATTAAGTGCAGGTACTATACGGAAATAGGCTGGCTGTTTCCTAGAGAGCGTCCACAATAGCCTCGCAAACTCGGACGACGTTTATCTGTTGAACTATTATTTTATCTTATTTTATTGATCCGCCTGTGGATCCATTTCAACTACTGTGATATTTATTATTACGCTTATTTAAAAGTTGAAATGTTTCTATTCTGCTTCCGCTGTGCATTATTATATTGTGTTGATTGTCTATGACGATGCCAACTACGTCACTGTACCCCACACCGGGCCCACCGGTGACACGTGGAAATTGGGGGTGTGACACAGGAGGAGGAGTATGATGATTATTATAATGAATACCCTCAACCGGTATACGAGAACCCACAAGATTCGATGCATTCTAAGCTTGATGCTCTCATGGACATGATGAAAGAATATCACCAGGATATCAAGAAAGCGAATGAAGTGAGAGATAAAGCCCATGAAGCATTGGTGGTGCAAGTGGGTCAATTAGCGGAGGAATTAGCCCAAATTAAACGCGCGCGGGAGGTTTTGGCCAATGGTACAATAGTAGATGGTGATGTGGTGGAAGAGGTTATCGATCTTCCCGAGCAAGAAAAGGAATGTTTGAACCGAGCGGAAGACATCACACCACGAGATGAGTCGGATCCGAAAGATGCCCACGTTCATATCCATCCTTCTCCCATACTTATCACTCCAACCAACAAAGTTGGGGATGCGGGTTCGGGTATAAGGATTCGAAGGGTGGCGTTGCAAGACATAGGCCAGTTTAATAAGAAGCGACCCCAAAGTTGTACAATATGCATGCCGAGCAAAATAAAAAGAGAATGGATCCGGCATGCCAAATACCGAGCATATGTAGGCAACTCGGTAGGAAAATGTGCACTTCGACCACCATGAGAGGCAAATCAGGTATAGTTGTTGTAGAGTTTGTACTATTATTCGTTTTATTTTTATTTTTATTTTTTTTCTTTTTTTCTTTTCTTAGTTAAATGAACTTTGTGGGTGTGTTCCCTATATAACCCTCACGAGACCTACTCGTCCTCCCGAGCTATCGGGAGGTTTAAAAGGGCTTGTTGCATACGCTAAATGCAACCGTGATTCCTACGAAAGTGAGTTAGGCTTGTTATTGTTGTAAATTATTTTTCCACATAAATCAAAGTAAATTAATGTATGACTTGGTAATTTTTTTTTCATAAAAGTGGTAGAACTAGGTAGCTAATAAATTTTAATGGTTGTGAGAAGCATGCTTCTACACAACGGTTAAGATTTGTAGGTATATTATGTTCGTGGGACGACCGCTTTCTTGAAGAGAAGAAGAGCACACGAGGAATGAGCTCCAAAAATCAGGTGCATACGTTCCCTTTTTACTTTTGATTTTTAGTTAGCAAATAAGTGGATTGTAAATTGTAGTTTATTTTCCGGGGTGAAATTTTGGGGAGGTTAACCGTGTCACATCCCTTGTGCGATTTAAAAACTCTAGTTCTCACACATTGAGGACAATGTTTGCCTCAAGTGTGGGGATGGGGGAGTTAGTAAAAGTTTTCGATTTTTGACCCGTTCATTTAAACACTACACATTGAGGACAATGTTTACCTCAAGTGTGGGGATGGGGAAAATTTTCAAAAATTTTTCAAAAATGTCTTTGTTTGAAGCGATCTAAAAAGCACAAGTAACTAAGTCAACGAGGGATAGCACAACCCATTTGGTCTATTGTCATGGTCAAGTTCAAACAATTAGCATGACGGGTATTTAGCGGGTGGTTATTTGGGAATAATTCGCCTAAGAAACTAGCACATCATGCATATCACATACCATACCCTTTATATATGTGAGGTTTTGAGCCACTTTTACATCATAGGATTACATATTCATGTTTCTTTGTTTGAGTGAACCATTAGTCATGTATTGTAGAACTTGCATCTTTTGATACGTTTGAGACCATAGACCGAATACAAGCACGAGAGTGATTAAGGCATTAGGTGAACCTTTTCTTTTAAAACCATTTATCTATCCTTACCCAAACAAGTCCCCTAGTCGCCAATTTTGAGCCTAATCATTTTGTTTGACCACCCTATAGCCCATAACCTTAAACCTTTTTCTTTTAAACCCGTGTGATGGAAATTCGATTTTAGGATTATTTGTTTGTATAGTTGTGGTTTATATTTGCAAAAAAAAAAAGCAGAAAAATTGTGAAAAAGAAGAAAAAAAATTGTTAAGAAAAGCACAAAAATATGTGTTTATAGTTTGATTGAATAAAATGCGAAAAATTGTTGCGTTCTAGTCGATGTTTGTAGATAATTGTGTTTAATATAGTTATTTTGTAATAAAAAATCGAGTTTTCATCACCTTAGCCACTTTAAAAATATCCTATTCCATACCCTTAGCCTAGCCCCGTTACAACCCTTTAAAGACCTTTTGACTTGTGCTTGGTATTTGTGTTTGTGGTGGAGAATGATTGAGTTGCAAGCTTATGCGGGTACGTGTTCTAATCGGTTTGAGTGATTACTTAAAAAGTGCTAATGCATCATTTATTAGCCAATTTTTGAGCCGAATGGAGAGAACATTGTGAGGGATGTGCATGACTTGTTAGTTTTACGGGGGGGGGGGGGGGGTTAATCTTGGATAATCATTTTATATGGTATTATTCACTTTTCCGTTAAATATTTCGTAAATTGTAAAAAAGTTAGAACCGGGTATGACATTAGACCTTAACCTTTGTCTCGGGAATGGGAAGTGTGTTTCTCGTTTGATCCACGTGAAAGTTAAAAACAGATTTGCTTGAGGGCAAGCAAAAGACAAGTGTGGGGATGTGATCGGTGCATTTTAGATACACTCTATATTGTATTAATCATAATAATAATGCATCCATATTGGTATATAATATGTGAATTTGAAATGTTTGTATGAAATAGGTTGAAAAAAAAAGAATGGGTTAAAAATGATGAATTATATAAAAATAATACAAATGGATTCTTTAATACTTATAAAGATAAATGATGTTTAAAAAAATTGTGAATCAAGGTTATGAGAATTAAATGGATATCATCATATGTCTTTCACCGAATTTTGTGGCTACCAAAATCATTTATTATTTAATTGGTCTAAATTGAATTATGTGTATGTTGTTTGTGCAGGTTCTTTCAGGGAAAGTTTTTTTTTTTTTTTTTATCAAGAGCACTCAAGTTAATTTGGGTTATAATAAAATAGGCCATGGAAAAGTGGGCTGAAATTATGCAAGTAACTTTTAGGGGGTTACAAAGAAAAACGCAAGGGGGGCAGCCAGATTGTCATTATTTTGACTTGCATTAAAAATAAAAAAAAACGGACTTGGTGGACTCTCTCAATCGAAAAAGACATCATCATTAGCATCGAATGGTGGGGACGTTTTCATGAGGAATTTTTGGGGCAGCCACAATATAAAAACTTGGGCTCTCAACAACACACAAAACAGAAAAGGGGATCATCGATCAGGCACCCAACCAAACCAATCATGTCTTCATCACTATCTCAAGCTTGGGATTGCGTCCATTCAACAATGATCGGCTAGTCTCTTCGGTTTCACCCCGGTGTAGGTAGTTTTATTTTTTAGGGTTTATGCATTTCTTCTTTGATTCGACTTTGTGACAACTTGTATTGATTTTTGAAACCATTGACAATAGTTTACATTTGTTTCGTATTCGTAAATTGTCGAACGATGTTAAAAGTTATGACTTTGCGAAATGGTTATGTGTAGTTAGGCGTTGTCGTGGTTAGGATTTACTTGTGTTGATTACAAAGTGCATTCTTGTCCGTTCTTCGGGACGTTGATAGTTATTGGCACCTAAGTCACGGTACACTAAATCCGCTAATCGTATGCAATTGAGTTGAATTAAAACATGTAGGAACCCTAGGACTTACAATTACCGAAACCGGGTGTGATCCGTATTCTTAATTCCTGTTTTCAATTAAGTAGTTTAGTTTACAAGTTTAGTTAATAAATCATTGTTTTCGATAACATCAATTTGTCGGTTCATTCCGATTTATTTTAAAAACCAAACAATTAAGTAGTTTAGTTTACAAGTTTAGTTAATAAATCATTGTTTTCAATGAAGGTTTGGGTCAACGTATGTCAGCGGTGGAGTACCGATCAATCCTTAAGTACCGTTTGATGATCCCCATGTTCCCGAATGATGAAACTTGCCCAGTCTGCCGTAAAGCATGCCTGGATAAATACGGGGAGCATGCGTTACACTGTAGAGAGTTGCCGGGGTTTAAGTATCGCATGACTTTGTGCGAGACGCGTTAATGGATATTCTCAGACGAGCAGGGATCTCGGCGAAGAAAGAGGCACCGGTTAATTTTCTTACAGACCCGTCGGAGGGGAGATCCACCCTACGCCCAGCTGACGTGCTAGTTTTTGGTTGGGAGGGCGGGAAACATGCTTGTGTCGATCTCACAGGTGTATCCCCACTAGCCGGGTTCTGGGAAAATGGGTTTGTGGCGGGGCAAGCGGTACTGAAAGCAGAGTCAAAGAAGGTGGAAAAGCACGCGAAAGCTTGTGAGGATAATCAGCATGCCTTTGTCCCCCTGGCGTTTGACACGTTCGGCTCCTTGGCGCCGGAGGCAGTTCGGTTCTTGTCTAGAGTGCAACGTGTGGTCCATAGCAACTTTTCGACCCCTCAGGGGCGGGGCTTTGTTTTTAGTAGATTGGGTTTTTCTATTCAGAAAGGGATGGCGGCGTAGTTTGTTGCTCGTCTACCTGCTATCCTTATGTAATTTGCCCTGATGTTTGGAATGGAATATTATAGTTATCTTCATAATCATCTTGTACATTAGTTGTAAATAGTCTAACTAATCGAACGGGTCGTGCAATACTGACCACCTGCTCTTCGTGGATTCGATACCCGACTTACCCTAGCTACCTAGGTTTAATTGGGTTTTTGACTGATCGGGACGACACGGTCACGTCACCGGGGATGATCTTGAAGAAATTAGCCACTCATGGTTGATGATTAATCTTCAAAACTTGATGGAATATGATAGTGGATCAAATGGAACCTTAAAAAATGTCTCCAAATCGCCTCTGGAAGTCCAGAATGGAGTCCCCCTAGCTAGATACTCGAAAATGGGTTTTAACTAAAGTTTTCCCCAAATTCACGCTGGGGACCAGCGTCTGGTTTTTCGCCGTTTAGCTCTGTTTTTCGCTCCCGTTCTTCCTAACTTCATTCCCAAGCTCCGTTAAGCTTCCAAAATACACCTTAAACATGTTAAGGCCTGCAAAATACAAACCATCTCAAAGTAGTGTATTCTAAAACTCAATTTCACACAAATCAATAAAATTAAACACATTAAGCTTTGGAAATTTACCAACCCATCACCTAGATCATTGCATACTAGTTTTTCATTCTTCAGTAGTTGCTTCTGGATTGTCTGTAGCATTCTTTTCTGGCTCTGAAGGGACTTCTGTATTCACTGCTGCTTATGTTATTGCTTGAACTTCGGTCGTTGTTGCTGGAGTTTCTTTGGTTAAAACAGCTTCACTAGTTGATGGTGGATCCTCCATAATGGCCTCATATGTGGATGAGGCCGGAGGTGGTGATGTTGCTTGAGGAGTTGTGGTGGACTCTTTTGTCGTTGAGGAAGACCTTTCTTTCTCTCGTGTTTTTTCTTCTTCCTTTCTTCTTTGCATCTGCATCCTTTCTTTTCTCGATCTTGTCAATGATGTCGAGCATCTCTCATTTTCTCTTCCAGGCTCTTTCTACTGCCCTTTGAAATAGCATTGCCTCTTCCAGATTGGCGTTTCCAGCTCCAACATTGATTCGATTTGCATTCAGCACCGTTAAATCAGAGAGTCCGAACATGAAGACATCCATTGGATCCAATATTTTAATATCTACATTTTCGTTCGATCGGATCACCGCTTCACCAGTATGGCTATCATAGAACCACTTCTTGAAGTTGTTTAGACAAACCAGGACTTCATCAGGGAGCTTAATTCTAGTGATAACTTTTGCAGGGTTGATAACCCACGTCACTTTGCCTTTGCCAGTACAGGATCTTTTGTTGTCTTGGATACTCTCCTTCTGGGATATTGTGGCTTGAATACCTGAAAGCCTTTGTTGCATTCTTTCGCAATTATACGCTCAAAGTCCCCCCTCCCCGAGACTGCTATCATCTGGATTTAAAATATCTAGTCGGCCAAGTTCACGTAGATCCCACCTAGGAAGAGAAAACAGATCATACCCTGTCCTGAAGTACTGAATCACGCCACCACTTCTTTTAACCACAAACATCCCTTTGAGATTGCTATACATCCAACTAATGATTTTATCAGTAGCCTCTGTCTTTTCAACAGTGACTACCTGATAAAAATCAGGAAGTTTTTCTCTTTCCCTTTTAAACCATTTAGGGTGCTGTGGGGAGAATGTCTTTCCATCTTCTTGTTCGTAAATAACTTCCTTTTCCAGTCCCCACTCAATAAATCTTGAAGGCATTTCATCTCTGTCTATTTCTTCTTCGTCACTATCGTCTCCTTCAGTGACTTTTTCTGTCGACTCAAGACGTCTTTTCTTCGCTTCAGCTTCTTTCTTCTTTTTGTTGGTTTCCTCTTCTTTAAATGCCTCAAAGTCAAAGATTTATGCGAAGGATAACACGGGCTCTATCTCAATTTTTGCACAAATTTTCTTCATCATTCTGTATAGCTTCTCTATTCCATGTTGCTGAAACCTTATGTACTATGATTGACCAGTGACGTAGGCATGCAATTCTTTGTTTTTCTTTCTTTGCTCCTTCAGATTTTCTCTTAGAATGTTTGTATCATTAACTTGATGTTTCAGAATGCATATTTCTTTACCAACACCTATATCTTTGATGAGCTTGTCATACAAATCTTGGAATGGACGAATTCTTTGTGGGGGCACAGGTGGTTTTGAAATTCTTGTGGGTTTCACTTGAGGAAACTCAGACGATCCTTCATCGGTTTTCTTTTTCTTTGGTGGTGTTGATTTGCTTGCAGACATTTCTTCTGGATCGATTAATAGTGTATCAACAAAATCTTCCAATCTTTGTTCTTCTTCCGTCACAACAACAGGTCTTTCAGACTCCGACATTTCTCGTCTTGCAAGCTTCTTTTCTCTCTTTTGTTTTTCTTCCATTGCATGAATTTCCCGCATATCTTGAATGTGCCGACGTTGTTCTTCTGAATCTGCGGCTCTGAAGCTTGCTCCCATAAGCCTTTCTGGGTTTTCCGATGATTTCTTTTTCTTTGGAGGTTCTTCATCAGTCGCCTGCTTTCCTTTTCTCTTTCTTTTTAGTTGTTGTTCTTCTTCTTCTTCTTCTTCTACAACCTTTTCCTCAGCTTGCATGATTCTTTGTTGTTTTGCTTTAACTGCTTCTCTGTACTTTTTGTAAGCTGCTTTCACCAACGACAGTCTTTATGCAATATACATCCAGTCGTGAAACATCACCCATTCGTTCGTTTTGATCTTTGTATACTGTCGACTGGTGGGAACATGAATGGTGTAGAGGCCCCCATCATGCGGTAGTTTGGAATATTGATCGTTGATTAACATTTGAATGAATCTGGGATACATTGCCCAAGTATGCCCTCTTGTATTCTCGAGCATGTAGTTGAAGATTAGTCCAGAGAGGTTGAACTTTTGGTTTAAACATAAGTTCAGCATTGCTCCCGACCACTCTAGATTCAGGCCGTCATATCCACCTTTACGATGAGCTATACTCACAGCAATTACATGTACTATAAACCTCCAGTTTCAGGTTTCAGATATCCTTCTGACTTTGTTAACAGTTTCAGGTTTCGCTGTTTGCCAGAATTCCTGAATATGGATACGATAAATAGGGACTTCCGTTTGGACCGCGTAGCTTATCGTGCTTGATTGTATCCACCTTGCCACATCTTCGAAATCGTTTGGTGCTTGCTCAAGTTTGATATGCTAATTATGCTTCAGAGTCTTATCCCACTCGATGTTTTTCACCATCTTGCTTCTGACAAATAAACGATCCAAGTTAGAATATTTACGATAATAAGATATAATATATATAACTTGGTATTAGAATATATATGATTTGAAAATATTTACAAATATTTTAGGTTATATAAATGATAATTTGATTTTAGTATTAAAAATATATTTACAAAATTTTAAAAAAATAAAAGTCAAAACGCTGATAACCCAGAAGGTTATCTTCGCTGATGATCATTATCGATACCAAGCAATTTCGCCGGTGACAGTGTCGGATCCGTGTGTTTTCGCCGGCAACAACTAAGTGACTTAATCCTTATTTCGCTGATGATCACTGGCGAAGATAGAGTTTGGTTACGAACATGTTCATCAGCGAAGACATTCATCTAGGCCAACTTATTTCGCCGGTTGCTCGAACTCGCGTTCGAGACTTTTGAGATTCCCTGATTCATGATAATTTAGCCAGATTTATCGCCATATTCATCGTAATTTCGCCGGCATCATAACTTTCTTGATAAACCCCTCTAAAGCCCTAACTGATTTCACACTTTGTTCAACTTCGATCACAAACAATCTAAAAATGTTCAAGAACCTAAAAAAACAGTGATGCTGGGTATAATCTTTCTCAAAACATCTTAAGATCTACTAATTCATGATATTAAGTCTTTGAACTTAAAAACCAACCATAAGAACTCAATCAATGAACCATCTATCAAAGAAATCTGTTAAGCAATGAATAAAGTGCGGATTACCTATGGTCTTGACCAAAACAAGAGAACACAATGTCAGATGAAAAGAGGTCTTGAAAGTGATTATGGTGAATAACCGATCTTAGAGAGGAAGGTGAAAAGAAATTTTGAAAATTTTGAAATTAAGGTCGGTTAGAGAAATATATAGGCGGTTTAGGATAACCAGCGAAATAAACAATTTCACTGGTATCTTAATTCCGCCGCCATTTGAGTGTTTACAAAGCAATTTCAGAAACCAATTTAAATACGCTCGTGAATTTCAAACTTTCTCGAAAAATGTGCCCAATTTTGTTTTAAATAATAGAAATTATGAAATATTCACAAACTAGAGAAAATTTGGGCCATTTTGACTCCGAACTTCGTTTTACAACTCTGGGAGGTTCCATTTTTGCTGATTTTCTTGTTTCCTTTGACGCTTGTCGACTTTCTTGCAGAAGATCATCTTGTCAACACTTGTCAAATCCTTATTTATTATTATTAGCGAATCAAGGCACAAGAAAAACTGCCAGTATGTTTGTCCGCTTAAATCCATGCATCCTTCTTTCAACATGCCTTCGGAGAGCGCGTTTATCATGTTTTTGGTAATATTGACAAGACTTTTATGGCCCCCACACAAGCTATTGAAAATAGAATCATTACGTCCGTGAGTCCCACATCAGGACATACCCCCGTGATCAAGGTATGCACAAAGGTTCCTCATAACAGGTGAGTATATTGGATTCATTCGTTTTGCTTTTTCAACGATAGAGTTGGAGATCAGGTCAGTACTTTCGTACAGCAGAGATCCCAAAAACTACCGAGGGTGGAGACAGATACCAGATTTGGTACGATTTGTGCATTTTTGCGCATTTGAATGACTTTCTATGAAAGCTTCTTCAATTTAGGGATTTGGCCATTTTTGGCTCTCTTCATGAAAAGATATCATAGCATCTAAGTCAGTATGTATCTGGATGCAGCAGAAGAACAACTATGATATCCCCGAATGAAACACCAATATAAAGACCCGAAATCTCAGACTTTGGCAATCTATCAACGCAAGATTTAAGACCATTAAGCCATATGTCGCAATGTGTTACCCACAATGATGCGTAATGCCTGAGAAAAGCCAGAATCCTTGTGTAGATGTTATGTTTTGCTCCCTAACAGCAGTTTACTCGTTGGTGTTGCTGAATCTACCGACACATCATTGCTTGGTACCCCGATTCTTTTTGTTTTCTGTTTTTCAAGAAATGATAAAGCGTTAGCAATTTTCTATCATTTCCTCTAACAGGAGTCAGACACAAGCATCTAATTTTGATTTTTAGGAATACCCCCCCCCCCTAAAATTTTTATTTTTCGAAGGTCCATTGCCCGAAAATGAAATTTTTAAAGTTCAGAAAAACTTTTTGGTGGGCAACATTTTACGATATTTGTTTTACTTTTGATAAACGTTTTTTTTAATATGGACCAAAGATAGAGTATGTACAAACGATTTTGGATAACAAGAATCATTTCCACTCGAGGAAATTAACCATTTCAAACCAGGTTACCAGCTGGTTGAATCAGGTTTTATCAAAAGCTTTCGTGAATATGCCGGCCCGTTGCTGTGTTGTATCCACTGGCACCACTTGGATGTATCCTTTTTCGTAAGCATCTCTAATTGCGTGAATACGAATCTCGATATGCTTTCTTCTTGAATGGTGGATGGGATTCTTCACAATTCCCAGACATGCTTCATTGTCGATGAATATAGGAGTCTTCATGATGTTGATTCCATAATCCACCAACTGATTTTGTATCCAGAGAACTTGTGAACAGCAACTGTAGGCCGCAGTGTACTCAGCTTGAGCAGTGGAGGTGGACACAGTTGTCTGCTTCTAGCTTTGCCAAGAGATCAGACGATTTCCCAAGAATTGACATCCTCCTGATACAGACCTGCGATCCACTTTACAACCTGCATGACCACTGTCAGAAAAAGCAATAAGATCAAAATTACTATCTTTAGGACACCAAAGACCTAGTTTCGGAGTTCCTTTAAAATAGCGAAAGATGCGCTTCACAGCGGTTTTGTCACACCCCAACCGATGGTGGAAACATCTGGGTGCGAGCACTAAGCGTTCAGATTTCTCATGAGATTCCATAACACTATTTGTTTCAATAGAAATTAGATTAAATTTGTCATAACATTGTCTAAAAGCAAACACATCCAACACAAGTTTCGAATACAAAACGAATATTGTTCAAAAGATTCTAAGTTAACTAGGCGACGTTTCTAAGCATCTCCTAGCTGAATTCCATGCATTTCCAAGCATCCTATCAGCCTGCAACATGTATTAAAATATCAATACAAAAGTATTGGCGAGTATACAAGTTTGATATTAGAATAATAGTTTAAAACAACTCATATCCATAGTATAACAATAAAATAGTTTCAGCCGTGCTAGTGTCGCAGTCCACGCAGTGATAGCCCAAGTATCCCGATGCTTTAGTGTTTACCCAAGACTCAAGGTAAACTAGAATCCTCCTAACAATACCCCCTAGAATAATGGGAGAGGTTCATCTCCTATAGCGCTACTATTTTTAAGGCGGAACTACACACTCTGGATTAAACGTCACATAGCACAAAGAGTAAAGAATCAAGAATCACAAGTTTCATGTTCACATACGATAGAGTGAAAGTTTCAAGGATTCAAGTTTAATTCTTATAGAATACATGTTACACCCCAAAAGTTTAAAGGAAAAGGGGATCGAGTATACTAACAGTGACTGCTTAATAGTATAAACTGCTATTGGATCAAAGGGAGCTCTTTTTAGAATTAGCCTGTTACAACATGATAAGAGTTGAGATTAAAATAAGTGTTAAACTAGTCACTTGGGTCGGATGGCTGTCCGATCGGATGGTCAGTCGGTCGAGTGACTCATGCGTGTGAAGAGACAAAGGGCTGCCCGATCGGATGGCCATCCGATCGGGTTGCCACTTGTGTGGAAAACATAGGATGGCTGTCCGATCGGATGGCTGTCCGATCGGATGGTCAGTCGATCCGAATTGTTAGCACCCTAGTCACCTTGTCCGATCGGGTTGTCATTCGATCAAGATTTCCAAATTTTGAAATTTTACCATGTGTGCAAAGGATTTCAAAATAAGTGTCACCTGATAGAGTGGTTGTCCGATCGGATGATTGTCCGATTGGGTTGCCGCTCGATCGGGCGACCCTTTTTCTTGGTTACCAAATTTGTGAAAATTCTAAGTTTCACGTTTAACGGTGACGGTACGACACGTATTGAGACAACGGTAAACCTATCAGTTCACAACCGTTCTGACCGGTGGGAACCACCCTTGTCCAGTCAGTCGCATGTCTCTGACGGGTTTGTGTCGGAATTCGTGCCTCGCTCGTCTTTCCCGGTAAGGACTTAGATCAACACCAACGCTAGACTATTCATCAGATCTACAGTTAGTGTAGACCCGGTTCCTTCCGAATAAAGTAAAAGTTTTGAGAAAAAGGATGATGATATTCAAGTTTCATGGGAAAAAGTCTAGATTTAGCTTAGAATTTTGATTAGATTTAGTGTAGAACGCATGAATCATCTTAGACCTGAGCTAGATCTTGCTTAGAATGACATCACATGTTAGTTTGTACAAACCTCCATGATGACATCACCCTCAAGAACTCAAATCCGAGAGATTTCATGGTGAAAAGTGTGATTTCAAGTGAGAGTCACGTAGAAAACGATGTGTAGATCAAGAAAGTACAAGATTCTAGCCTAAAACGTATCGAAATCAGCAAGAAAATGGGGGGGAGAAAGGTGTTTGCGCGTGTCTGGTTGAGCAGAGCTGTCACATCACTCAAAATGGTGATGTGACAGGTCTATTTATAGTGAGAAAGGGTGTTAAGGCGGTGCAGGATTGATAGGGTGGTCACCCGTTCGGGTGGTCATCCGATCGGATGGCCACTCTGGCCAATCCATTCCTTCCGCGTTCCAGACTTTGATTCGATTAGCGAGTTATATTTAGTGCTGCGTTGCGTATAATTTAGGTAAAGTATCTAGATTACATTACAAACCAAAAGTTTCCAAGCTTTATAGATTCCGCCAGTGACAAGGCTCCAGTCTCTCGTTCAACCAAGAATCAAGTTTCACGAGTCTAAGGAGTCAAGCACCAATTTTAAGTTTCAAGAGTCAAGAATCATAGTTTCTCAAGCATCAAGAATCAAGAGTCCAAGTATCAAGTATCAAGAATCAACAATAAGAATCTAGTTTCCATAGTATCAAGAATCAAGTGGCTAGATTAAGTATCAAGTCTCAAGTATCTAGATTAATTATCAAGTCTCATAGTTTAAGTGTCAAGAATCAAGCATCTAAAATAAAGAATCAAGCCTCATAGTATCAAGCATTAGTGTTAATAAGATTCATGCCAAAAATTTCAAAGTATCAACATCTCATAACTACAGGGACTAAACTGACAATTAATAGAAATTCAGGGGTTGATCCTGCCAAGTGTCTAAAGTTTAGGGACGCTGGACGTTACAGTCTCCCCTCCTTTAGGAAATTTCGTCCCTGAAATCTTAGTAGAAGACTGTTTGTAGAGATGCGGGTACTTGGCCTTCATATCACTTTTAAATTCCCAAGTGAATTCGGCGCCACACTTTCCTTCCCATCGAACCTTAACAATGGGAATTTTGTTGAGCCTCAGACGCTTGACAGTTTGATCCATGATTTCAACCGGTTTCTCCACAAATTGAACAGCCTCATTTATTTGCAAGTCTTCAAGAGGAACCTGCAGTCCCTTGTCGGCTAGGCTTTTCCGTAGGTTAGATACGTGGAACCTTGGATGCACGTTGTTTAGCTCTTGGGGCAAGTCGAGTTTGTATGCTACCTTGCCAATCCTTTCAAGTATCACGAAAGGACCCACATAGCGAGGAACAAGCTTTCCCTTCTTCCCAAAACGAACTGCTCCCTTCCAGGGAGATACCTTGAGTAGAACTCGATCACCAACAGCAAATTACAAAGGCTTCCGCCTATTATCAGCATAGCTCTTTTGTCTGCTCCTAGCCTTGATCAAGTTATCACGGATCTGAAGAATCTTATCCGTTGTCTCTTGAATAATCTCAGGGCCAGTGAACTGCTTTTCCCCAACCTTGTGACACTCTAGGTTTTTCCAAACAAACATCTTGTATTATCATTGTGTATATATATATATATTATTAAATGGAAACGTGACCTTTGTGCATAATATGTGTTGTATGTATGTACTATATATATATTTATGCGTTTATACTAGTGAGTCGAGACCACGACTCGAGACCACTCGGTCTCGAGTGGGCCGTAACCGGTTTGGGCCGAAACCCCTTAGCCTATTTTGAAACCTTATATAAAATCCCAAACTTTCCCCACTTCCTTCATTTTACACAAACACACAAACACTCCTTTCTCTCTCTCACTAGAAAACCCTCAACAACACCACTTTCTCTCCCAAAATTCTCGGTTCAAGCTTGGAATCAAACCGACAACAACAAGGAATCTCGGTCAAGCTCATCATCATTCGGACACTTTACTTTCTCGGTTTCTTCCTTGTTTCGGTGCCTTCTTCATAACCGGTTAGTGTTATTGTATGTGTAAAGGATTTATGTGTGTTGAATGGACTAGAAAGTGTTTAGTTAGTAGTGTTATGCATGATTTTTCGAATGATTTGTGAGTTTCACCATATGTGTAAACCATGTTATGATGCTTGTTAAAATGTTCAAAATGACTAGTTGAATGTTTAAACTAAATGGTAGGTAATTTGGAGATGAATGATTGATTTTTTATGACAAAACATATTCTTGTATGAAAAATGTTGTTTAAAGATGGTGAACCAAGGATTGTGTGTAATTCATGAACTATTTGGTTTATGTTTGCTTTGAATATGAAAACCCTAGAATGATGAACTTGTGATGAACTTGTTGAATATGATTTGAAGATTTAAAAAGGGCAATGTTTGATCCATTTTTATTAATTGACAGTTTAGGAAAACTGTTAGTTGAAACCTTATTGGTTGTTTCTCGATTTGGGCCTGATTACATAGTACAATTTTGCCTGATATGTCTGAATTTGCACGTGAACAAGACAAGGACAGCATTGCGACTCGAAACCACAGCATGACAACTCGAGACCGCAACGGTTGCGACTCGAGACCACAACGGTTGCGACTCGAAACCACAGCGTGACAACTCGAGACCGCAACGGTTGCGACTCGAGACCACAACGGTTGCGACTCGAAACCACAGCGTGACAACTCGAGACCGCAACGGTTGCGACTCGAGACCACAACGGTTGCGACTCGAGACCACAGCGTGACAACTCGAGACCACAACGGTTGCGACTCGAGACCAGACTCGGAACCTCTGAGGTTGCGAGTCAAGCTTGCACCACTCGAAACCAGCCAGCACAAGCCGAGACCTCCTGGTTGCGACTCGAGACCACCTTGTTGCGACTGGGCTGTCCACTTTGGTTATTGGGCCATAATGTGTTTAATATGGGCTACCTGTTGACTGGACTATGTGTTGCTGTTTGATTGTGTAAATATTAGGGCCGACCCAATAACCCCATGTCTGTTTGCATGCATGCTACGTGTTAGTTATGTGTAGATTATACGTGAATGCTTGTACACCAAACCTGACCTACTGGTGACCATGCTAGGACGTGGTGACCAGCGTGTTTGACAAAGTAACCTAATCTGCCGAGCAACCCAAGGTGAGTTCACACACTAAAAGCATGCGTCCCGTGGAGGGACACGGACAAACTACTAACTTTGGGAAAAACACTTTTGAACCATTACTTCCGGGGGAAATCAGAATGGGTAACTACTATCTCCGGGGGAGATACGTTTGGTTATTTATAAATCACAACTAGCCATGCTAAAAGAAACTCTATCACTTTAAGTCCCTGCTTACAGTACCGATTAATCGCCGGGGGCGAACGGGTTATTAGTTGATAGCGCTATTAGGTTTGACAACCTCACACCGTGACCGGGGGAGATCGGGCGTGAACTAGTAGACCTTGCAACTTGGTCAATGACGATAGACATTGACTCGGGGCACAATAACATTCCGTCAACAGTTTCGGTATCTACAGTTTAGTGAGCTTACAGATGGGGTAGCTCCCCACAACGTGATTATAAATGCTTTATCTAAACAACTTAAGTTCTTGGTAAACTAAAACTGGACAACTAGTGAACTCACTCAGCATTATTGTTGACCCCTTACTGCATGCTTTGCAGGTAACCAGTGACTGAGGAGCTGCTGCTTGGGGATGTGTAGTGTTCGTCAAAACCCGTGTGTTGGGTTTACTTATCTTGAACTAAGAACTATCTTTAAAACTATTTGGTTTTTGCTTCCGCTGTTTTGTTAAACTAATTATCGAACTTAAACTACGATGTTGCTAACTACTTTGGATAGCAGATATTTCTACTATTAATCAATGCTCAGTATAATTGGTGGCTGGATCCTGGTCGGTCACGCCTCCAAGCGGTGGTGTTCCGCATGTGGTTTTTGGGGGTGTGACAGATTGGTATCAGAGCCATTGGTTATAGTGAACTTGGTTTTAAAAAGGGGAAAATCTTTTTGAGAAAAACCAGACTATAACCCGTGACTCGCGACGACACTACACTCCAAGTGCAAGGCTCAACACATTAGACCTCATAGCTCGGACTAGCGTTTACTTGTTTGCTTACCTTATGTTTCCTGTTTTGCTATACGTACTAGTATGCCTAATTAGATAGATACACCTCTCTCTTCTATCTCATTCTCGCTACATTACGACATCGCACTCATACTATGTTTTCTGATTATGAAGAAAATGAGTGGACGTGGAAGAGGAAACATCAACATGACTCAGGCTCAATTCACTAACCTGCTTAACACGGTGGCTGCAGCTTTCGCAGCTCACCCTGGAGGTAAACTCGATATCCTAGGGTGTTTAGATCCTACCGCCACATCGCCTTTTATCCCTAAATCTATACGCTTCGCTTCTCACGAACAGGTCAGCATGCACCTGCGCAACCACCCGTGTGTACTTTCAAAACTTTCATGGATTGCAAACCTCTCCCTTTCAATGGCACTGAGGGTGCCATAGGTCTTCTACACTGGATTGAGAAAGTTGAAGCTGTCTTTGCTGTCTGTGAGTGTCCCCCTGCGAATTGGGTGAAGTTTGCTACTGCTACGCTTGAAGGAAACGCGCTTTCCTGGTGGAAGGCGCAAATTCAGATGTTTGGATTAGAAACTGCTAATGCTACTGCGTGGGAGGATTTCAAGGACATGATTAAGGAGGAGTACTGTCACCGGGATGACATCCACAAACTTGAGAACGAGTACTATGCGCTTAAGATGGTTGGGTCAGAGATTGAAACCTACACCAAGCTGTCCAATGACTATGCTGCTCTTTGCCCAAACATGTCTCGACCTATGTATCGAAGAATCGAATTGTACGTCAAGGGTTTGGCTCCAGAAATTCGAAGCCATGTGACTGCAGCCAACCTCACTACCATTCAGTCGATCGTTCGACTTGCTCACAAACTTACTGACCAGGCCGTAGAAGAGGGCAGGTTGCCCAAAAGGATCAGTGCTACTGTCGGAACTTCTAGTGACAACAAGCGTAAGTGGGAAGGAAATCAAAGCAAGGATGCTAACCCCACTCAGGCCCCAGCACAGCAAAGGAAAACTGAAAACAACAAGGGCACTCAACAACAGGGTGGCTATCGCGGTAACCACCCCAAGTGCAATAAGTGCAATCGACATCACAGTGGGCCTTGTGGGAAAAGTCAGTGTCAGCGATGTAACAAGATGGGGCATGAGGCCAAGGACTGTAGGAGTCCACGTCCCGTGGGGCAGAACCAGCAGCAGCAGCATCACGGGAACGCCAAGGGTTGTTTCCAGTGTGGAGCTGAGGGGCACTTTAAGAAGAATTGCCCTGAACTGAACCAGAACCGCAACAACAATCAGGGAGCTGGAAACAACGATCAGAACAACAATGCTGGGAATGGTGCTAGGGGAAGGGCTTTTGTGATTGGAGCTGGAGAAGCGAGGAATGACCCCAATGTCGTGGCGGGTAAGTTCCTTCTCGATGATCGTTATGTTTCTGTATTATTTGATTCTGGAGCCGATGCTAGTTATGTGTCCCTACGTATTAGTAAGAAGCTTAAGCGTCCGCTTTCGTTACTAAGTTCTCATCATATCGTCGAGTTAGCTAATGGTAGAAACATCGAGGCCTCACATGTTATCAAAGGCTGCAAACTAGAACTGTCTGGTCAGACGTTTAGCATCGATCTTTTCCCTGTTACACTTGGAAGCTTCGACGTCGTCATCGGTATGGATTGGTTATCCAAGCATCGCGCGGAAATCCTCTGTCAAGAGAAGATGGTTCGCATTCCCCGCCGTTCTGGCAAACCCCTCATTGTACAAGGTGGCAAAGGCGGAGAAATCTCCGGCGTTATCTCATTCTTGAAGGCCCAGAAGTGTTTACGAAAAGGGCACACCGCTATCTTAGCGCTTGTCACCAACACGCAGGAAAAGGAAAAGAGGATTGAAGATTTTCCAGTAGTGCGTGACTACCCCGAGGTTTTTCCTGAAGAACTACCTGGACTCCCTCCCCACCGACAGGTCGAATTTCAAATCGAGCTAGCTCCCGGAGTAGCGCCCATAGCTCGTGCGCCTTATCGACTAGCCCCCGCAGAATTGAAGGAACTCTCTACTCAACTACAGGAACTATTGGATAAAGGGTTTATCCGCCCTAGTTCATCACCCTGGGGAGCACCGGTACTCTTTGTTAAGAAGAAGGATGGCACGTTCCGAATGTGCATCGACTACCGTGAACTGAACAAGGTTACCATCAAGAACCGCTACCCTCTCCCGCGAATCGACGACTTATTCGATCAGTTGCAAGGATCGAGCTACTATTCTAAGATTGCCCTGCGATCAGGCTATCATCAGCTAAGGGTCCGTAATGAAGACATCTCCAAAACTGCCTTCAGAACTCGTTATGGTCACTATGAATTCCTTGTCATGCCCTTTGAAATGACCAACGCGCCCGCGGTATTCATGGATCTCATGAACCGAGTGTGCAAACCTTACCTCGACAAATTTGTGATCGTGTTTATCGACGACATCCTGATCTACTCGAAAAGTCAAGAAGAGCATGAACAGCACCTGCGCCTTATCCTCGAACTCCTTCGCAATGAGCAACTGTATGCCAAGTTCTCGAAATGCGACTTCTGGCTTCGAGAAGTCCATTTCCTTGGGCACGTGGTTAACAAGGATGGAATTCACGTCGACCCAGCTAAGATCGACTCTATAAAGAATTGGCCTACCCCTAAGACTCCGACCGAAGTCCGCCAATTCTTGGGACTAGCGGGATACTATCGAAGATTTATCATGGGATTCTCAAAAATCGCTCAGCCTCTCACGGCTCTTACTCAGAAGGGTATGGTTTATAAATGGGGTGAAGCTCAGGAAACCGCATTTCAGAAACTAAAGGATAACCTCTGTAGTGCTCCTATTCTCTCGTTGCCTGAAGGCACTGACGACTTTGTGGTTTACTGCGATGCGTCCATCCATGGGCTCGGTTGTGTGTTAATGCAACACGACAAAGTTATTGCTTACGCCTCTCGACAACTTAAGACGCATGAAAGGAACTACACTACGCACGACTTGGAACTAGGAGCAGTGATCTTTGCACTTAAGATATGGAGACATTACCTGTACGGTACCAAGTGCACCATTTACACCGATCACAGGAGTCTCGAGCATATCTTCAAGCAAAAGGAATTAAACATGCGACAACGTCGATGGGTCGAACTCCTGAATGATTATGAATGCGCCATCAAGTACCATCCGGGCAAGGCCAATGTTGTGGCAGACGCCCTCAACCGAAAAGACACTACGCCCAAGCGCGTGCGAGCGTTACAACTTACTATCCAGTCTAACCTCCCTACCCAGATTCGAAATGCTCAGACTGAAGCTCTGAAACCGGAAAACATCAGGGCTGAGTCCCTGCGAGGATCGAGGCAACGACTAGAACAAAAAGAAGACGGTGCTTACTATGTGGCAGGGCGCATTTGGGTCCCACTCTACGGAGATCTACGAGAGCTCGTGATGGACGAAGCCCATAAGTCCCGTTATTCAGTACATCCTGGTTCAGATAAGATGTACCACGACTTAAGGACCACTTACTGGTGGCCTGGCATGAAAGCCCACATAGCAGCATACGTTAGCAAATGTTTGACCTGCGCAAGAGTCAAGACTGAGTATCAGAAACCAGCAGGCCTACTCCAGCAACCCGAAATCCCGAAGTGGAAATGGGAACAAATTTCCATGGATTTTGTTACGGGGCTACCTAGGTCCCAACGCGGAAATGATACTATTTGGGTGATAGTAGACCGATTGACTAAGTCTGCACACTTTCTGGCCATTAAGGAAACAGACAAGTTTTCTACCTTGGCAGAAATCTATTTAAAGGAAGTAGTCTCGAGACACGGGGTGCCAACTTCCATTATTTCCGACCGAGACGCTCGTTTTACTTTCGAGTTGTGGCAAGCTATGCACAAATCCTTTGGCTCACGTTTGGACATGAGCACCGCTTATCACCCACAAATGGATGGGCAGTCTGAACGCACCATCCAAACCCTGGAAGACATGCTTAGAGCATGTGTGATCGATTTTGGCAAGAACTGGGAGAAGCATCTACCGCTGGTGGAATTCTCCTACAATAACAGCTACCACACTAGCATCCAGGTGGCACCTTTTGAGGCTTTGTACGGTCGTAAATGCCGATCACCTCTTTGCTGGGCGGAAGTCGGTGACAATCAAATCACAGGCCCAGAACTGGTAGTAGACACGACGGAAAAGATTGCCCAGATCAGGCAACGCATGGCGGCAGCTCGTGACCGTCAGAAAAGCTACGCTGATAAGCGTAGGAAACCGCTAGAATTCCAGGTCGGGGACCGGGTTCTACTTAAAGTCTCACCCTGGAAGGGTGTGGTTCGTTTCGTTTCGGTAAACGGGGCAAGCTGAATCCGCGATATGTTGGACCATTCGAAATTACCGAGAAAATCGGTAAGGTTGCTTATAGATTGAACCTGCCTGTAGAGCTGAGTGCAGTGCACAATGTTTTTCACGTGTCTAATCTGAAGAAGTGTCTGTCAGATGAAACACTCATAATTCCCTTCAAGGAACTCACTATTGATGAACAGCTACACTTTACTGAGGAACCGATTGAAATCACGGATCGAGAGATCAAAACCCTCAAACGTAGCCAAATACCTCTCGTACGAGTTCGTTGGAACTCACGACGTGGCCCAGAGTTTACCTGGGAGCGGGAAGACCAGATGAAGTGCAAGTATCCCCAGTTGTTCCCAAACGAAACCCCCAGCACTGAAGCTACAACCGAATTTCGGGACGAAATTCCAAACTAACGGGGGGATGATGTGACACCCCGTTGAAACACGCTAGCTTGACAGTGGCTGCCTTAACTTTCGGGACGAAAGTTCTTAAAACTTGGGGATATGTGACACTCTAGGTTTTTCCGAACAAACATCTTGTATTATCATTGTGTATATATATATATATATATTATTAAATGGAAACGTGACCTATGTGCATAATATGTGTTGTATGTATGTACTATATATATATTTATGCGTTTATACTAGTGAGTCGAGACCACGACTCGAGACCACTCGGTCTCGAGTGGGCCGTAACCGGTTTGGGCCGAAACCCCTTAGCCTATTTTGAAACCTTATATAAAATCCCAAACTTTCCCCACTTCCTTCATTTTACACAAACACACAAACACTCCTTTCTCTCTCTCACTAGAAAACCCTCAACAACACCACTTTCTCTCCCAAAATTCTCGGTTCAAGCTTGGAATCAAACCGACAACAACAAGGAATCTCGGTCAAGCTCATCATCATTCGGACACTTTACTTTCTCGGTTTCTTCCTTGTTTCGGTGCCTTCTTCATAACCGGTTAGTGTTATTGTATGTGTAAAGGATTTATGTGTGTTGAATGGACTAGAAAGTGTTTAGTTAGTAGTGTTATGCATGATTTTTCGAAGATTTGTGAGTTTCACCATATGTGTAAACCATGTTATGATGCTTGTTAAAATGTTCAAAATGACTAGTTGAATGTTTAAACTAAATGGTAGGTAATTTGGAGATGAATGATTGATTTTTTATGACAAAACATATTCTTGTATGAAAAATGTTGTTTAAAGATGGTGAACCAAGGATTGTGTGTAATTCATGAACTATTTGGTTTATGTTTGCTTTGAATATGAAAACCCTAGAATGATGAACTTGTGATGAACTTGTTGAATATGATTTGAAGATTTAAAAAGGGCAATGTTTGATCCATTTTTATTAATTGACAGTTTAGGAAAACTGTTAGTTGAAACCTTATTGGTTGTTTCTCGATTTGGGCCTGATTACATAGTACAATTTTGCCTGATATGTCTGAATTTGCACGTGAACAAGACAAGGACAGCATTGCGACTCGAAACCACAGCATGACAACTCGAGACCGCAACGGTTGCGACTCGAGACCACAACGGTTGTGACTCGAAACCACAGCGTGACAACTCGAGACCGCAACGGTTGCGACTCGAGACCACAACGGTTGCGACTCGAAACCACAGCGTGACAACTCGAGACCGCAACGGTTGCGACTCGAGACCACAACGGTTGCGACTCGAGACCACAGCGTGACAACTCGAGACCGCAACGGTTGCGACTCGAGACCAGACTCGGAACCTCTGAGGTTGCGAGTCAAGCCTGCACCACTCGAAACCAGCCAGCACAAGCCGAGACCTCCTGGTTGCGACTCGAGACCACCTTGTTGCGACTGGGCTGTCCACTTTGGTTATTGGGCCATAATGTGTTTAATATGGGCTACCTGTTGACTGGACTATGTGTTGCTGTTTGATTGTGTAAATATTAGGGCCGGCCCAATAACCCCATGTCTGTTTGCATGCATGCTACGTGTTAGTTATGTGTAGATTATACGTGAATGCTTGTACACCAAACCTGACCTACTGGTGACCATGCTAGGACGTGGTGACCAGCGTGTTTGACAAAGTAACCTAATCTGCCAAGCAACCCAAGGTGAGTTCACACACTAAAAGCATGCGTCCCGTGGAGGGACACGGACAAACTACCAACTTTGGGAAAAACACTTTTGAACCATTACTTCCGGGGGAAATCAGAATGGGTAACTACTATCTCCGGGGGAGATACGTTTGGATATTATTTATAAATCACAACTAGCCATGCTAAACGAAACTCTATCACTTCAAGTCCCTGCTTACAGTACCGATTAATCGCCGGGGGCGAACGGGTTATTAGTTGATAGCGCTATTAGGTTTGACAACCTCACACCGTGACCGGGGGAGATCGGGCGTGAACTAGTAGACCTTGCAACTTGGTCAATGACGATAGACATTGACTCGGGGCACAATAACATTCCGTCAACAGTTTCGGTATCTACAGTTTAGTGAGCTTACAGATGGGGTAGCTCCCCACAACGTGATTATAAATGCTTTATCTAAACAACTTAAGTTCTTGGTAAACTAAAACTGGACAACTAGTGAACTCACTTAGCATTATTGTTGACCCCTTACTGCATGCTTTGCAGGTAACCAGTGACTGAGGAGCTGCTGCTTGGGGATGTGTAGTGTTCGTCAAAACCCGTGTGTTGGGTTTACTTATCTTGAACTAAGAACTATCTTTAAAACTATTTGGTTTTTGCTTCCGCTGTTTTGTTAAACTAATTATCGAACTTAAACTACGATGTTGCTAACTACTTTGGATAGCAGATATTTCTACTATTAATCAATGCTCAGTATAATTGGTGGCTGGATCCTGGTCGGTCACGCCTCCAAGCGGTGGTGTTCCGCATGTGGTTTTTGGGGGTGTGACAAACCTCATGCCAGCTGAGAGAGGATCGACATTTTCACCCATATAAAGCTTCGAAAGGGGCCATCTGAATACTGGAATGATAGCTGTTGTTGTACAGAACTCAATCAATGGTAAATATACATCCCAGTTACCACCAAAGTCGATGACACAAGAACGGAGCATATCCTCTAGGGTTTGAATAGTACACTCGGTCTGTCCATCCGTCTGAGGATGAAAGGCCATGCTAAGATTCAAGTGCGAACCCATAGCGGACTGAAACGTTTGCCAAAGACGCGAAGTAAAACTACCATCATGGTCCGAGATTATGTCAAGAGGTATACCATGACGGCATATAATCTCATCAGTATAGACTCGAGCAAGTTTCTCCACTCTGTAATGTTCACGAATAGGAAGAAAGTGAGCGGATTTGGTCAAACGATCAATAATCACCCAGATACTATCGTGACCTTTAGAGGTGCGGGGTAGTTTGGTAATAAAATCCATAGCGATACTGTCCCATTTCCAAACTGGGATCTTGGGTTGTTCTATGAGTCCAGAAGGACGCTGGTGTTCAGCCTTTACTTTCGAACAAGTAAGGCATTTAGACACATATACATCAATGTCCCTCTTCATACCAGGCCACCAATAAGTCGTACGCAAGTCCTGGTACATCTTATTGGCGCCTGGATGGATAGAGTAACGGGATTTGTGAGCCTTAGTCATAATAGCTCACAGAGATTGTCACGATCTGGCACCTAGATACGATTTAGATAATACTAAAGACCATCAGATTTAGTTTCGAGCTGATTCACATTAGCACCATGAACTTCAACAGTTAGACTTCCTTCATTTGCTGACGAAAACTGAGCTTCACGAATACAAGCATGCAGATCACCAGTTATACGAATAGCCTTGAAATGGGTTTTACGACTAAGGGCGTCGGCTACTACATTCACCTTGCCAGGATGATAGCGAATTTCGCAGTCGTAGTCGTTAAGCAATTCCACCCAACGTCTCTGTCGCATATTCAGCTCTTTTTGGTCAAAGATATGTTGAAGGCTCCTATGGTCGGTGAAGACCACACACTTTGTACCATAAAGGTAGTATCGCCAGATCTTTAACGCAAAAATAACTGCGCCAAGCTCCAGATCGTGAGTAGTGTAGTTTTTCTCATGTACTTTGAGCTGACGAGAGGCATAAGCAATAACCTTGTCCCGTTGCATGAGCACACAACCCAATCCACGGTTTGAGGCATCACAATATACCACAAAATCGTCGTTGCTATCAGGTAGAGTTAACACATGAGCATTACACAAAAGATTTTTAAGGGTTTGAAAGGAATTCTCTTGTTCGGGACCCCAAACAAAAGGTTTCTCCTTTTGGGTTAATGTAGTAAGAGGAACATCGATTTTAGAAAAATCCGCGATGAATCGGCGGTAGTAACCTGCCAATCCTAGAAAAGAACGAATCTCGGACACGGATTTAGGCGTACGCCAATTCTTCACTGCCTCAATCTTAGAAGGGTCAATATGGATACCTTGACTACTAACAATATGACCAAGAAATTGCACTTCATCAATCCAAAACTCACACTTAGAGAATTTAGCATACAGACGTTCACCACATAAGAGTTTAAGCATAAGACGTAAATGGCGAGCATGATCAGCTTTAGACTTAGAATAAATAAGAATATTATCAATAAAGACTATCACAAAACGATCCAAATAAGGTCTGCAAACACGGTTCATAAGGTCCATGAACACTGCAGGTGCGTTGATCAAGCCAAAAGACATGACCACGAACTCGTAGTGCCCATATCGAGTACGAAACGCAGTCTTGGGAATATCATCTTCGAGGACACGTAGTTGATGAGATCCCGAACGTAGGTCAATCTTAGAGAAACAGGACGCGCCTTGTAGTTGGTCAAACAAATCATCGATGCGAGGGAGCAACGGTAAGCTTATTCAGTTCACGATAGTCGATACATATACGGAAGGAACCATCCTTCTTCTTGACGAATAAAACGGGAGCACCCCATGGGGAGGTACTTGGACGAATAAAACCCTTATCGAGTAATTCTTGCAATTGACTAGATAATTCTTGCATCTCAGAAGGTGCAAGACGGTAGGGAGCCCTGGCGATAGGAGTCGCACCAGGTACGAGATCAATACGAAAGTCAACGAATTTGGGAGGAGGAAGACCAGGAAGATCTTCAGGAAAGACATCAGTGAAGTCACACACCACTGGAACGTCGCTTATGTCCTTACCCTTGCCTTTTTGTTCCACCACGTGGGCCAAGAAGGCAGGGTTCTGTTTACGTAAGCTTCTGCTCGCTTGTGTGCATGACATCAATCTAAGTCCCTTTGAATGTCGGTCTCCATAGACGATTAAAGTATCACCAGAAGGAAGAGGAAGACGAACAAGTTTCTCGTGACAAACAATCTCGGCATGATTCTTACGCAACCAATCCATAACGATAATAACGTCAAAGTTACCCAAACGCATGGGTATGAGATCAATAGAAAACACGTGATCGTTAAGAGTCAGGGAACAATCACGCACGATAGAATTAACAAGAATCGACTTACCATTAGCGACCTCAACAGAGAACGACTCAGGTAACTTGGAGCATGTACAGTTTATCAAAGACTCAAATTCCACGGACACAAAGCTTTTATCGGCACTAGTATCAAATAGAATCGAAGCATAAAGGTTATTAACAAGGAACATACCATTAACAACGTCATTGTCATTACGAGCCTGATTTGCATTGAGGTTGAACGCTCGTCCACGAGCGGCTGGCTGCTGGTCCTGATTCAGCTGAGGACACTGGTTACGGAGGTGGGTAGTATCTCCACACTTGTAGCATGCACGAACAACATTGACTGGCCTTGGGTTCTGCAAAGGTGCTGGAGGTGCTGGTAAAGCTGCCTGAGCTGGGGCTTGTTGAGCTTGCGGGGCCGGGTTAGCTTGGCGATAGTAAGGAGTTGTGTGACCATAGCGATTACAGTTGGTGCACAGACGACATGCAGAAGCAGCGTGATGATGGTAGCTGCAAGTGGTACACTTTGGGTGAGAACCAGTGTACTGCTTCTTAGCTTCGGGAGCAGGAGGGTTAGCAGCAGCAGTAGCAGGAGCAGGTTTAGCAGCAGGGTTTGTAGCAGGAGTAATAGCATTACATCCAGAACCCTGGGATTTCCTTTTCTTGTTCTTGCTGCCGCCTGGCTGCTGGGTAACTTGATTCGCGGACAACGTGTGATTCGCGTAAAAAGCATACCAAATGATCGAAAGGTCAAGTTTAAAACCACATGCATAAAACCGAGATAACATAAAGGCAAGATAGGCTCATAAAACATAGGATTGTTCCGGGTAGAGGAACGACGACTAACCAAAGTGATTCGAACCCCTTTCAAATTGAGGTAACATGTCTTGACTTACTTAGACAAATACGTCATCGATGTTAGGCCCACGATATTCGTCCTTTTGGCCACCTCACGTACTCAATTGATCGGAAGTTACGAGGCTTTGGCGAGACACGAAAATCACGGAGTGGGACTAGTTATCAAGATCTGAGTTTCACCTCTAACTTGACAACATCGTACCCTAATAGTGTTGGTACTCATCCGCAGATAAGACCTACTAGAATAATATAGAAATTTTCCAACAAGGTTTGGATGTCACTCCTGTTTCGAAAGCAAATCTCGTGCAAAATGCAAACACCGGTGAACAGTGTTTTCAAAGCATATAGTGTATATTATGTTAGCCTTAGGAAAGGCATGTAAGTTTAACAGAACAAGTGCTGCTAGGAAGCAGATACGGTAGAATACATAATTCTTAAACAACAAATAAGAGTCAAGATTCCTAAAACTGTAGACTAGGGCAAGTATTCCTACTCATCCTAACTCCCTATAGTTATGGCTCTGGTACCAATCTGTCACACCCCAACCGATGGCGGAAACATCGAGGTGCGAGCACTAAGCGTTCAAATTTCTCATGAGATTCCATAACACTATTTGTTTCAATAGGATTAGATCAAATTCGTCATAGCATTGTCTAAAAGCAAACACATCCAACACAAGTTTTGAATACAGACCAAAACGAATATTGTTCAAATTGTTCAGAAGATTCTAAGTTAACTAGGCGACGTTTCTAAGCATCTCCTAGCTGAATTCCATGCATTTTCAAGCATCCTATCAGCCTGCAACATGTATTAAAATATCAATACAAAAGTATTGGAGAGTATACAAGTTTGATATTAGAATAATAGTTTAAAACAACTCATATCCATAGTGTAACAATAAAATAGTTTCAGCCGTGCTAGTGTCGCAGTCCACGCAGTGATAGCACAAGTATCCCGATGCTTTAGTGTTTACCCAAGACTCAAGGTAAACTAGAATCCTCCTAACAATACCCCCCGAGAATAATGGGAGAGGTGCATCTCCTATGGCGCTACCATTGTTAAGGCGGAACTACACACTCTGGATTAAACGTCACATAGCACAAAGAGTAAAGAATCAAGAATCACAAGTTTCATGTTCACATACGATAGAGTGAAAGTTTCAAGGATTCAAGTTTAAGTCTTATAGAATACATGTTACACCCCAAAAGTTTAAAGGAAAGGGGATCGAGTATACTCACAGTGATTGCTTAACAGTATAAACTGCTATTGGATCAAAGGGAGCTTTTTTTAGAATTAGCCTGATTAGATTACAATATGATAAGAGTTGAGATTAAAATAAGTGTTAAACTAGTCACTTGGGTCGGATGGCTGTCTGATCGGATGGTCAGTCGGTCGAGTGGCTCATGCGTGTGAAGAGACAAAGGGCTGCCCGATCGGATGGCCATCCGATCGGGTTGCCACTTATGTGGAAAACATAGAATGGCTGTCCGATCGGATGGTCAGTCGATCCAAATTGTTAGCACCCTAGTCACCTTAACCTGATGGTTGCTCGATCGGACGGCTGTCCGATCGGGTTGTCATTCGATCAAGATTTCCAAATTTTGAAAAGTTACCATGTGTGCAAAAGATTTCAAAACAAGTGTCACCTGATAGAGTGGTTGTCAGATCGGACGACTGTCCGATCGGGTTGCCGCTCGATCGGGCGACCCTTGTTCTTGGTTACCAAATTTGTTAAAATTCTAAGTTTCACGTTTAACGGTGACGGTACGACATGTATTGAGACAATGGTAAACTTATCAGTTCACAACCGTTCTGACCGGTGGGAACCACCCCTGTCTGGTCAGTCGCATGTCTCTGACGGGTTTGTGTCGGAATTCGTGCCTCGCTCGTCTTTCCCGGTAAGGACTTAGATCAACACCAACTCTAGACTATTCATCAGATCTACAGTTAGTGTAGACCGGATCCTTCCGAATACAGTAAAAGTTTTGAGAAAAAGGATGATGATATTCAAGTTTCATTGGAAAAAGTCTAGATTTAGCTTAGAATTTTGATTAGATTTAGTGTAGAACGCATGAATCATCTTAGACCTGAGCTAGATCTTGCTTAGAATGACATCACATGTCAGTTTGTACAAACCTCCATGATGACATCACCCTCAAGAACTCAAATCCGAGAGATTTCATGGTGAAAAGTGTGATTTCAAGTGAGAGTCACGTAGAGAACGATGTGTAGATCAAGAAAGTACAAGAATCTAGCCTAAAACGTACCGAAATCAGCAAGAAAATGGGGGAGAAAGGTGTTTGCGCGTGTCTGGTCGAGCAGAGCTACCACATCACTCAAAATGGTGATGTGACAGGTCTATTTATAATGAGAAAGGGTGTTAAGGCAGTGCAAGATGGATAGGGTGGTCATCCGATCGGATGGCCACTCTGGCCAATCCATTCCTTCCACGTTCCAGACTTTGATTCGATTAGCGAGTTATATTTAGCATTGCGTTTTGTATAATTTAGGTAAAGTATCTAGATTACATTACAAACCAAAAGTTTCCAAGCTTCACAGATTCCGCCAGTGACAAGGCTCCAGTCTCTCATTCAACCAAGAATCAAGTTACACGAGTCTAAGGAGCCAAGCACCAATTTTAAGTTTCAAGAGTCAAGAATCATAGTTTCTCAAGCATCAAGAATAAAGAGTCTAAGTATCAAGTATCAAGAATCAACAATAAGAATCTAGTTTCCATAGTATCAAGAATCAAGTGGCTAGATTAAGTATCCAAGTCTCAAGTATCTAGATTAAGGATCAAGTGTGACAACCGTCACTTTTCTGTACATTCCGTACACTAGTTGAACAGTAATCTATACTTAAATAATTGTGCATGATCTAGTTTACAAGACAAATGAATTTTTTATTACTGTTATATACATACAATGGCATTTCATATTCGTTGCTACATGCAACACGATATAGTGCTAATAATGCACAGAACAGAATTGGCACCATTATTAGACAAACAGAAAAAAATACTGACGACGTTCAGTACATAGAAAGACAATATTTTGAGGCCCAGTATGAGCCAGAGACGATGTATTACACTAGTATAGTGTGTAGGGAAGTAAGGACCACAAAACTGCATGCCTAAGTGATAGACAAAGTGCCGGAAAGTGCCTAAAACACACTAAAAGTGCAGAATTCTGCAGAAAATAACTAAAATTCAGCTATTTTCAGCATTTAAACATCTAATTATAATGTAGAAAAATGGTTTAATGGTCCAAAATACCTTCCTAAGTGTCGGGAACCGAAACTGTCATAAAAGACTACATAAAGCACACTAAACGGTGATATTTAGCACTTTAACAAACCGGTAACCAACCGAACAACCGGACACTACCCGAAACATCAAAATTTTAGTAGAAGCATTGTTTTAGTGTTGTGAAGCTAGTTATGAACCCTAAACACCATATTACATCTTAAAAATCACTAAACACTAAAACACTAACTATTACCCTTACATTTCAACTTAACCAAGTAACTAACCATTGAAATTCAACTAATACCCCCCACCCCCACATTAGGGCCGGTTACATGAGGGCTCCACTTGGTGGATTTCTTTTGAATATTAAATTAGATTTGTTGTGTACCTAAGGAACATAATAACCAAAGGATCTACAAATGTTGGAAGTATTTTACTTAAACCCACAAGACATAACTCCCTAGTCATTCCACCATCTTCACCACTCATATACCTTCTCCTTCTTCTCCTCATTCTCGGCTCCAAACACCCACACTCACACATCCATTTTCAATCCATTCTCAAGTATTTAAAGGTAATCTAGAGGTGTCTTAACCATAAATAAGAAGCTTGAAAGCATTGAAAGTTGAAGGACCTCATCAAGGAGCTATTAACCACTTGAATCATCACCACCTTCATCTTTGGTTTCTTCCCTAGCCATAGTGCTAGTAGTAAGTTCCATTGATCTTATTTTTACTCATAATTTTAGTGGTTAAAGTATGAAGTAACTTGGTAAACTAAAGAATCTCAAGAAAACATAAAGATGAATATTATCATAAAGCTCTAAAACATGAAGATCAAGTTGTTCTAGTGTATGTATTGAACTTGTTTGTTGATTTCTTGTGTGTATGGTGTAGATCACCATATGAAGCTTGCTAGGTGATGATTAAACACATGATCTAGCAAGTGTAAAGATAGATCTTGAGAAGTTTATAATGATCATCCATTATGTAAATCATGAACTTGAAAATAAACTTGTTTTTAGGGAATGATGATTTGTGATACATGTTATAAGACTTGAAAATAAAATATTTTAAGAATAATAACTTCAAGAAACTAAAGTTTATTACAAGATCTAACATGATCATGATGTTTAAAGGAAATAAACATGTTTTAAGTGTTGAATAAAAGCTAGAAACATATTGTTAACAAGAAAAATGTAAGAAGAAATATTTCTAGAAAATCTTCATACAAGTTATGAAGATCTAAATTCTTCAAGAATGATATTTTTAAATAAATAACCACACTTTTAAGGGTAACTAAGCTTACCTAACCACATGCTAAGTTACTACAAATTTTTACCAAGTTTCAAGTTCATGACGTAGGGTAAATTTCATATTTTTGGTACTTGGTAAGTGTTATTTGATTTGTTGATGATTGATGATGATTTTAAAAGAAAATGATATGCTTTGAAAGCATGGACACCTCCATTTTTAGGGGAAACTATGGCAAAATTTCTAAAAAAATATAAACACTTTGAAAAATATTTTCTAAACAAGTATTTACAAGTGAGTTTTAGCTATGGTTTTCAACATAAACTTTGCCATAGATTTTGTTACAAAAATACAATTATTGGAGGTTGGTTTTTGTAAACAAAAATGGATAAATATATATTTAGAATATATATTTTATATTAAGACACTTGTGTGTGATTATGTGAAATAGTTATATTATTTTAGGATTCAAAATAATATAACTCACAAATATAAAGAATTTACAACACCAAAATAATACCAAAAATTACATGGAATGAAATATATAAGTTATACACTTAATATTGTGAGACCGAACACAATAATGTAACTTACGAAATATTCCGAATAGTACCGTTACCATATATTTTTGGTAAATATTATTTTGGATACAAAAGAAACGAAAGTATGATTTTTATTATTACAAAGTATATCATATTTTTGACAAAGAGGAAATATATTACTTTTGGAAGTAAAAAATATATTTTCTTAGAATATTTAGAATATATACGATTTTTGAAGAAAAATGTATATTTTCTTGACGATACATTATTTTTGGACAAAACAAGTCTACGTATATTTTCTAAGTGAAAATATATTATTTTGAAACTACTAACACAAGTATACGAGAATACATGAATGAAATACTCCCATCCTTGGGAAGGAAACACGAAAACAAATACTTGAAAGGTGTTATAATTCTGGAATGATGTAAAGACATAAAGAAAACGTAACTCAAAACATGAATACTAAGGCAAGGCACTGCCCGCTCGTCTAATAGACCCCAGCACATTGTAGGTAGTCGTGTTTGCTGACGAGAATTGAGTTACGAGTACTGAAGACGCAAGACGGTGAGTTCATGCTCCCCCTTTTCTTTAACTGTTTTTGTTTTTATAACTCTCGGGGGTGAAATACATGTTACGAATACTTAAACGGTATGAAATGCCTATGAAATACTAGATCATGTGAGCATAGACTAAATACTAAAAATGCCATAAAGTCTTGGTGAAAACTAGTACCAAGCCATTAAAAACATTCATTAATTAGGGACGAGGGTTAGATCTAACGGGTACGGCCGAACCCCACTCATGGTCAAAACTAGTACCTAGTAGTGCTTCGGAGTCCCAGTCGAGGTTAATCGACACAGTCGAGGGAAATCGACACAGTCGAGGGTAATCGACACAGTCAAGGAGTCAGAACGAGTACTCCGACAAGGAATCAGAACGAGTATTCCGATAAGAAATCAGAACGAGTATTCCGACAATGAGTCATAACAAGTACTCCCCAAGTCCTCACATGCCTTAAAGTTCTTGAAAAAAAAAACATTCATGTTCATACACGTTTTTCATATCTGTTTACAAAAGAGTCTCTCAAAGATTTACAATAATTACAGTACACAAACTAGATGCATGAACTCGCTCAACTTTTTGTTGATGTTTTCCAAAATTACATGTATTTCAGGTAACAGGATGGATCTTGGATGCAGGTGTCGTAACTAGAAGTTTAGATGTCATCCACTTTTGTTGGTTTGTAACCTAGTCGAAGGTTGTGTTTTAAAAACTTGAATAAACAATGTTTGTAATACATAAATTTTATGAATGGATGAACATCGTTTTGATCATGTAGTTGTTTATTACGATTGAATGCAATGATATTAAACCAGTCACACATCATACGCTTCCGCAAAAGACAGGGTGTGACATCAAGTCTCATTGTTTAAGTGCCAAGAATCAAGCATCTAGAATAAAGAATCAAGCCTCATAGTATCAAGCATTAGTATCAATAAGATTCATGCCAAAAGTATCAAAGTATCAACATCTCATAACTACAGGGACTAAACTGACAATTAATAGAAATTCAGGGGCTGATCCTGCCAAGTGTCTAAAGTTTAGGGACGCTGGGCGTTACAGGTTTCATGTGATTCTTTGGGATTTTTCTAAAAACGAGCACAGAGACAAACTGCCCACATAATGTCAGGCCTGCTTGCAGTTAAGTACATCAGAGAGCCTATCATGGAGCGGTAGAAGGACTTATTCACTGGTTTTCCTTGAGGATCTAGAGTAAGCTCCGTCTGTGAGGTGAACGGGGTGCTTGCAACTTTGCAGTCGTTCATGTTGTACTTTGCGAGAATATCCCGAATGTACTTAGCCTGGTGAATAAGAATGTCGTCCTCCTTTTGCTTTACTTCTAATCCTAAGAAGAACGCCAGTTCTCCCATCATGCTCATTTCAAACTTTGCATTCATGACGGTCTTAAATTCTTTACACAGCTCCTCATTTGTTGACCCGAAGATGATATCGTCCACATAAATCTGAAACATCATTACGTCTTCTCCGATTCGTTTGGTGAAGAGAGTCATGTCGATCGTTCCTCTGGTGTACCCACACTTCAGAAGATAAGTTGATAAAGTCTCGTACGAAGCACGTGGAGCTTGGTGAAGACCATAGAGGGCTTTGTCCAACTTGTAGTAGCGATCTGGAAAATGAGGATCTTCGAATCCCGGAGGCTGACATACGTAGACTTCTTCTTTTCCCTTACCATACAGAAAAGCGCTCTTTACGTCCATCTGGAAAACTTTGAAATTCCTGTATGACGCGTATGCCAGGAATATTCTGATTGCCTCCAATCTTGCAACTGGAGCAAAAACTTCTTCGTAATCAATTCCTTCCTCCTGACGAAAACCTTGCACCACCAATCTAGCCTTGTTCTTGATCACTACTCCACGATCATCCATTTTGTTGCGAAAGACCCATTTTGTACCAATCGGAAACTTTCCCTCAGGTAAATCTACTAGCTCCCAAACTTTGAGTTTGTGAAATTGAGATAGTTCTTCCTGCATAGCCTGTACCCAACTAGAGTCTTGAATAGCTTCTTCAATGTCACGAGGCACGGGCTGCGAGAGAAAAGCAGCATAGAGCCCTTTATTGATGTTTGATGACTGACCTCGTGTACGTACTCCTTCTTTAACTGCACCTATGACATTCTCAAGAGGATGATTGCGATTTGTCTTGTATCCTGCATTTGTGTGAGTCTCAATTTGCTGTGGAAGGTTGGTGAAGTGTTCATCAACGTAGATTACTGGAGGATCATCTTCCTGAGTTGGTTCATCCACATTCGCTTGTGAAGAAGAAGCACCATTTTGAGGGGTGTTCTCAAGCGAAGTGTCACCATTTACTTTATCCACGGAGAGAAGTGGATCTGCTGAGAATGGAGAAAAATGGGCAGTAAATGGAGTTAAACCAATATCTGAAGAATCAAACAGAAGTTCAACTTGAGCAGCTTCTGCAGGTCCTGTTTCTGGAACGTCTTCTGGAATTTCGAAGGTGTTAAAAATCACACCCACATCGTAAAACCAATCGGGAGTACTTCCAGTGTTAGTGTAGTTTCCTTCTTGGAAGTCGACATAATAAGATTCAATCACCATTTTTGTCCGTTTGTTGTAGACTCTGTAGGCTTTCTGAGTTGATGAATATCCCATGAAGTAGCAGATATCACCCACTGCTTCGAACTTGATGAGATTCTCTTGAGTGTTTAGAAGAGTGCAAGAACATCCGAATGGTCTGAAGAAATCGATGAGCGGCTTCCTTTTGAAGAGAAGTTCATATACAGTTTTTCTGTGAGGTTTTACAATGAAAACTCTGTTCAGAACATAGCATGTTGTATTTACCGCTTCTGCCCAAAAGATGATTGGAAGATTTGAATCCACTAGCATAGTTCTCGCGGCTTCAATCAAAGTTCTGTTCTTTCGTTCAGCGACTCCATTTTGTTGAGGAGTTCTAGCCACACTGTATTGAAGATGAATTCCCTTTTCAGCACAGAAGGATATGAAGCTTTGATTCTTGAATTCAGAACCATTGTCACTTCTGATCGACTTCACTTTCAATCTGGTCACGTTTTCAATCAAGGGAATGAATGACTTAAGGATATCAGTCGTCTCACTCTTGGCTTCAAGAAAATAGACCCATGAGAAACGAGAGAAATCATCTGTAATGACCAAACAGTATGAACTTTTAGTAAGACTTTTAACAGTTATTGGACCAAAAAGATCCATATACATCAATTAAAGATGTTCAGTAATCGTATTCATTGCTTTGGGCTTGTGCGATTTCTTGTGTTGCTTTCCTTGGGAGCATGCTATACATTTTTCAGAAAATGGAAATTCTTTTATCAGAAGACCTCTTACTAAGTTTAACTTAGAGAGTTTGTTCATATTTTTGAAATTTACATGCCCCAATCGCCTGTGCCAAAGCAGTGACTTCGATTCTGAAGCCTTTGAGATTAAACACGTCAAGTTATCATTTGTCTTGGCATTTTTCATGTTGAGCACGTATGTGTTGTTTTGTCGTGGAGCTGTGAGCATGATCATCTATACGGGAACGACATATTCAGGCTTGAGAAACAAACATTCCATGTCGTTGAAAAGCACCGATATTCCTTTATCACAGACTTGTGATACACTCATAAGATTGTAGCACAATTCTGGAACATAGTTGACATTTTCTAAAGTAAGTGCTTCAGACACAACATCTCCTATTCCAACGATCTTCCCTCCCTTCTCGTCTCCAGCGAATGACACGAAATCACCATCAATAAAACGAAAATTCTTCAGAAGTTCCTTTAAGCCTGTCATGTGTCTTGAACATCCGCTGTCGACATGCCAGATATATTCCATAAGCATCCGAAGCCATTTCTGGAGTTTATTATGAAATACAAATATATACACAAATTAGTTTGATTTGGGAACCCAGATTTGCTTCACTTTGGATCTATCGTGGTTTTGTCCCACGATGTCCTCTTTTGCTTCAAAAAACAAGTTGTTGAATTAACCAGATTTTTAACAGATTTCTTAAGGTAATCAAGCGGATCTGTGAAATTTTTAACAAAATCATATTCTGGTTTAGAAAAATTCTTGTTTTTACAATGTTTCGCTGTATGTCCTAAATGACCACAGCGAAAACATCGTTTACGTCTGGGCTTTTTGGTGTTAGAAGATGATGTATGTGATGAGTGTCTTGAGCTTTTTAAAGAGTCTTTTGATGCGGTGTATCTTGAGCTCTCGGCGATCTTCATATTCTTGTCAACTGGGCTTTCATCTTCTGAGCAGTCTTCATCATTGCCGGAATCTGATGAACTTTCTGATGTTTGATATTCACTTGAATTTTCTGAATTTTGATCTTCACTTGCTTTGTCACTTGAATCTTCGGAGCTCTGATTTTCACTTGAATTTTCTGAATTTTGATCTTCAATTGTTTCGTCACTTGAATCTTCGGAGCTTTGAACTTCTGTTGTTTGATCTTCGCTTGAATTTTCCGATTCTTGTTCTTCATCAGAACTTGAAGTCTCTTCTTCATTTTTTGAGGCAGAAAAGCTTGAATCTTCTTTGCTTCAATGTTCAGTGGCTTTCTTCTCTGAATCTGTCATACCTGTTCGAGATGGAATAAATTCTGGAATTTCCTCGGTGAGGAATTTTCCAAAGCTATTCTTTTTCAATTCTGGCACAAATACAGGAGATTCACACACATTTTTATCATCACAAAATGCAGAATTTAAATCATGACATTCAAACATAGCATGTTCACGATCACGGGTCTCAAGTGTAGGCACATGGCCCTTACAGTCATCTAAAGAGTTAAATTTAGGCACACGACCATTACAGTCATCTGTCCTAATTAAATTATTACATTCATCCCGAATATTGTTTTTCTTAGAACAGTTCCAGGTGAACCAGTTAACGGTGGAATAACTATCACCTGAATAACCTATTCCTATTTTTGAACCGCCGAAGTCTCCATCCTCATCGCACACTTCTTCTTTACACACAATTGGATCTGCAATACTTTTGGGAATGTTAGCGGTTGTTTTGTTTTTAAAAGAATCATTTTGTTCTATAGAGGCCTTTTCATCAATGAAATCATTGTCGGGATGAGGGGTTGGCATAGGCACATAGTTTTTGCTATGTGGTGGAAAGAAAAGTTTTCTTTCATTTCCTTGCCTATCCTTATACCCGATCCCATCTTTTACATACGTCAGTCGTTGGCAGTTTTTGATGTCAGTAAAGGCCTTTTGACTGACATTCCATTTGTCTATAATAATTTGTAATTTATTATTTTCGTTCAAAGCTTTTTCTAGTCTATCTGTTAAATTGTTGATGATAAAATCTTTTCTAAAAACAAATTCTTTTAGAGTTTGCATTTCAGCTAAAGTTGAATTCAACTTTCTCTGATATGCGGCCTCGTTCTGTTTAAGTTCTTTATTAAATTTTAAAGCTTTGTCTTTTTCCCTCTCAAATTCAAGATTAAGAAATTTATAGTATGCCACGACGTCAACGCATGATTGTGTGCATACCTTTACTTTTAAGTTATGTGGAATGCTATTTACCAAGCTTTGTCAGCCTTTTCCTTTGAGGATTCAGTTTTCATAGCTGCTGCTGAGACTTTTCCCTTTTCTTTCTTCTCATCAGATGACTCCTTAGGAACTTGCTCCTTTGGTTTTCCAGCTTCTTCAGGTTTCTTTTCTTTCTCAGGCTTTGGGGAGGTGAGAATGCTTTTCAGACCCTTGTCAGCAATGTTGTCCCCTTTTGGGATTCCAGCAGCCTGTTTCTCAACCTGTTTTGATGACGACCCGCTTGAGATCTTTGCCATGAGGGCTTTGTTGGCTTGTTCCTTGGCTTCAGCAATTTCTTCACCCCAATCACAATCTTCAACAACCAGAGCTTTTGGTGTGTTAGGAGCAACATTGTTCTTGTTTTCTTCAATAGCAATTGGTTTTATAGTAGGAGCAGCTTCAGTGTTTCCCTCCTTTAACAATGGACACTCTCGTTTGAAGTGACCCAAACTCTTGCAGTTGTAACATCTCAGCTTGGATTTGTCAAAACCAGCTTTTCCAAGACCTAGATGCTTCCCAGTCTTATCCTGAAACTTCTTCAACCTAAGAGTGATCATAGCCATCTGCCATTTCAAGTCCATTTCCTCCATGTCATCTGGATTAACCTGATACATGTCTTCAGCAGTGAGCATCTCCTTCTTGAGTTCTCCCAACATTAAAGCTTCATAGCTACTCAGAAACATGTTAAAGAGTGCTACATTTTCAATTGACACTTTCAAAGCTTGAGTATCCCCAACCACAACAGCCTTATCACTAGATTGTGGAGCCTTTGATGCGCTTGCGGAAACGTTAAAGTAGGGCATGTCGGAAGCTTATTAACTGATGCCTCCTGAAGCAAGAAATGCCACATTCTTTAGTCCAGTAGACGTCTGAGCCGACTTTGGGGAATAGCAAGCCGTATTCATTTCGCGTTTATTGATATCCATTTCAAAAGCCTTCAGAGTGTTGATTAAATCAGACAGAGTGACAGAATTTGGGTTGTTGAGGAAATCCCTTTTTATCATCATGCATTGCAGGCCCCATTCCTTTGGAAGCGAGTCCAGAAGCTTCTTTATGGCAGCACGATTAGTGACAGGATTTCCTACCTTCTTCATTTTGGTCATCATATTCAGAAAGCGACTGATATGATCGGAAAGGCTTTCTCCACGAATTCCACCAAACATGTCGTATTGTTTCTGCACCATGTCTCTTTTGCTCTCAATTAGCTCTTCATTTCCCTCGTAGTGTTCGATCAAAGCGTGCCAGAGTTCATTAGCAGTTCTGTATTCTTCAAACATGTTACAATCATCAGTTGACAAAGCCATGGTTAAGGCAGCGTGTGCACGATGGTCGCGTTGGATTAGGGCTTTGTCTTCATCAGTGAAGGTTATGGGGCCGTTGTTATTGATTATCACATCTCCTTGAACCACCGTTGGAACGTGGGGTCCAGCGATGACAGAAAGCCATAGATTGTAGTCAGTGAATTCGAAGAATGACTTGATTCGATTCTTCCAAGTACCGAAATCTTCTGCTCCTTTCAACTTTGGTGGTCTTGTGGTGGTTCCGGTCTCAAGTTCAGCTTGAGCAATTGGACTTAGTTGATTCAACAACATTTTGACTTGTTTTTGACTTGAGAAAGCTGATCAGAGGCTAAATTCGCTGACGGACAGATGATGAACGAATTCACCGGTGAAGTATCTAAATTCGCCGGAAATCTGACTGAAATTTATGGACCGAGGCAATTTCGCCGACAAGCTTCGCTGAACAAATGTCTTCGCCGGTACGGGGAGAAGTCCTGCACGAGCGAAGAAAGCTAATTCCGCTGATAAAATAAACAAACACATTAGTTTAGCTTATTTCTACGGACACCGTGATAAAAACGTTGTGGTTCTTTATCACTATTCTCGAAGTCGCCTTCGACAAATTCGCTACAGGGACAATGACACTATTTCGCCAGAAATTAGCAATTTCGCTCGAGTTTTAATCGGCGAAATTGATAATTATGCGATATTCAAATATTGTTCGCTGTGTTCAAAAATAACTTCGCTGTATTCAAACTAAGTTCGGTACCTTAAAAATTATCTACGCTGACCAGAGGGTTTATCACGAACGAAAACCCTCTAATCACCCAAAAACGACTCAAAAACCATGTTTCTTTGCATCAAAATGTCCAAAATGACTCCCTAATCACTGATTAACAACAACCTATCGGTTAAACACATCAAATTAATCCATTTTAAGTCCAAAAATTTGAAAAACCTTGAAAATTTTGAAAAACCTTCAAAACTTTGAAAATTTTTAATAAAAACACATCAACCAAGAGCACTGTAGGTCCCTCGGAGGTTGAGGTTAAACCTTATCCTTGTTATGTTTAACACACTAGCAAGTGCGGAATCCAAGCTAGAATGCAAACCGGTAGTTTATATGAGAACACAAGCTACAAAGAGAAAGGTAGACACACGAGATATCAAAGTTTTCTCTTGTATTTCAGTGGACACGGTTACAGCCCTTGACCAAACTGAAAATACGCTCTCTACAAGACTAAGTTCACTCACATACTAAAGTGAACACCTTACATGAGTATATATACCCATCACAGATCGTCTGGTCGAAGGATCAAATAGACTGATCGAAAGATCATCCATCGATCTGAAACCTATCGAAGGATCCACATATACCTCGAAGGATGATATCCTTCGAGGTCCATCTACATCCATCGAAGGCTTATCTTTCGAGCTCATCGAAGGATCTAAACAATCCTTCGATGACTCATCCTTCGACACAAACATGTTACAACTATGAGCTAACTGTTTGGCCAAGTCAAACCAGGAGGATGGTTGACTTGGTCAAACTTACATCAAACACATATATTAACAAACCTAAGACGTAATCAAGACTAACAAAAGACATCGTTTTATATCATGACAAAATACAGACAAAGTACAGACACAAGTGCACCAACAAACTCCCCCTTGGCTGTAGCTTTGTCTCGATCTTCGTGTCTTCAAGTCTCTGACGTCCTTTCAACCGTTAGTGATGCGTTGACCATGCACTTCCCGCATTCACAAGTAGGTTGAAGCAATATAAAGCCATCTTCTGAAACTTCATTACTTGTGCACGATCCCTAACCAAGTAGTTGATCTCGTTATCCTTAAGAATAATAATATCCGACCTGGACATGTTAGTAATCCACATCGGATCTATCATTCGAAAGTTCTCCTGACTGTCTTGGAATAAGATCACCGCTTCTCCAGTATCTGCATCATAAACCCAGCAACAAAAGTTACCCAGAAAATCTGTCCTCATCTTCAACAACGGTATTTTCTTCATCAACTTCGGAGGATCATAGACCAATCGATAACGAGCGGTATTTGTATCTGGATCAAGCGTAAACCTGATCTGCTCGTATCGAGGGAATTGTGGCCTATATAGCGGATCCTTCCAACCAATTCTTCGTTCCAACCTGATCTTCTTGGCGAACAGATTCACCATTTTGTCTTCGACTTGATTAATAACCCTCAGCTGAGCCAAAACTGCAACATCATAATAAGGAAGTGAAAGAATGCTGAGAAGAGACCTGAAGTACTGAAGGCCGCATTCTCGCTTCACAACCATGCAGTGAAGCTCCTTGATGAACATCCAGCTGATAATACGACCCCGAGCCTGATTCCTTTCCAGATTCATGTAGTTGGCCTGATCCAACGGAGGGAGCGGAGGAGGATTCCTAGCTAGGAAATCCGCTCGCCATTCATTCACGGTCTTTTCACGGCTTTCTTGAGCTGTAGGAGAATCTGAAGAAGGGTTAGTAAATTCTGCTGTCTTTGCCGCCACAAACTCATCATCAAGCGCATTAAACTCCGCATTATCTTGACCAACATAAACAGGACGTTCCGGATCCGAACCGATGAAGATTTCTTCAATCGTAGAGAAATCGGTTTCGTCCGGAACTAACGGAGTAGCATCGATCGTCTTCAAATCAACTTCAGCCAATTCCTTCAGAGCTAATATACGTTCATTAGACATCTCTGTAACGTGTTCTCCCTCTTCTAATAGTTCACCCGTGACTGGATGATATTGTTGAACAATTGAGGATTCAGGGAGATCGGTAAATGCTTCCGGTTCAAGACTAACATGTTCAAATCCTGCTGAAGCTTCCAACGTTTCAGTCTGCTCAGACGGACCAGTAGTAGCTGTTGGAGGAGCAGTAGGAGCAGCTTGAGACGTACCAAACCCACCTGCAGCACCGGATGCAGTTGCACCGGAACCTGAGGCATCTGGTTGATCAGGATTTGCTGCATCATCGTCTTTGTCATCGCCACGTTTTGAGGGAACGATGCCTAATGCTTTGCACCTTTCATTCCAAAGCGTAACTACTTTGTGATCCATTTTCTTGAAATTTGCTTGAACAGGCTTGAAGGCTTCTATTAATCGATCATCACGATTTTTATAGCGATCCGACAGCTCTTCATGCTTCTGCCTTAACACTTTTGCCTCATGCTCTAACACATTGCTATGCCCTTTCATTATCTCAACTTCCCTATCACGAGCCCTATTTGCTTCTTTCAGCCTTTCAATCTCTAGAGCCTGTTCTTTTATCTTAAGATTCTGAGCATCAACAATTGAGACTAGCTTGTTGTGTGCCTTCACATCCTGTGTTCGCTGTTCACGATACTCTTCAATCTTTCTAGTATGCCGACCGACTAAGTTACCCAATTCACTGACTTGTTCGACCAGGAAGTGAATTCTCTTAGCTTCAGACAAACCAGACAATGTTTCTGCTAGAGTCGGCCATGAAGGCTCAGGTCCTAAGGAGCCAGACTGACCAGATGGACCGGAAGTACCTGTTGGATCAGTAATAATAAGAGGAGGACATGCGTGTGTACCTGAGACAGGGGTTGCAGGCGGCTGTTGATCAACAGTCGCCGTGCGTGTCCCAGAAGACGTCTGCCGAGAAGATACCAGCGCCAGCATCTCTGATGTAGTTAATTGATCACTGACAGGTGGTAGCTGATGCTCTGGAGGTGTTGAATGCTGGATCGAATCAGGTATAGGGACATCACCAGCAGTTTCACCCATTGACCCTGATCCGTCCTTTGATTTCTTTGAAGTACGAGTACCCTGTTTTCCTGCTTTCCTCTTCTTTCTAACCAAACCAGGAGCAGCAGGAATATAATCATCATCTTTGTCAGATTCTGCGGCACTAACCGGTTTCTCTATACGTTCAAGACCACGAAAATTCCCGCGCTGATCATAAACCTTTCGCATCCCTGGTGGAGGAGGATTATCATCCTCAGAAGACGAATCATCATTACCAGAACCTCCTTCATCATCAGAAGACGAACTGCTTTCATCCACCAACCTCCTCGGCTCGTCCGCCTTACCTTTACCTTTGTCGGATTCGACGAACACTCCTTGAACTTCTTCCGCAACAACATTCACATCAATTTCAACATGTGTTGCAGCACTGAAACTGCCAGCAGACTTCTTGCTCGATGCTTTAACTCCGTTGTAACACCTTGAAAATTTCGTCCAATAATGCATTGACACGTGTCATAGACTTCCGATATGCGAAAACATAACTTTAGAGGGACTAAAGTTGACAAACAGTGAAAACTATGGAACATAAGGGTCCAAAGTGTCAACAATGGATAAATAGACTCTATAATAACCCTACGTGGTGTTTATAACCTTAAACGGATAGATCATGGATCATACGAAGCGGAAAATGCACGAAAGTGAGGAATTACAAACTATAGGGACTAAAAGTGTCAACATGTTGAATTTATACCTCTGAGTGATCTTTTGGCAGCCCTGAAGCTTTGTAGTGCTAGAATATACTCACTAGAATATGTGGTAAAAATTTCATGAAGTTTCGTTATCGTATGAGAAAGTTATGGCCAAAACCGTACTTGAGGGGTTAAAAGCGTCAACGTCGAATTTCATGGCTTTTCGGGTGAGCGCAAAGTTAACCGAGGACTTTACCATGTTGGTAAATGTCCCAAGGTTCCTAAAAACCAAGTTTAAGGGTTTACGAGTCAAGATAAGCAGCAAAAACCTCGCGTGCGAAGAACAGGGACCAAAACTGCAACATTTAACAAAAGTTTGGGAGCTGCAGACCCCAGGCGGCCCGCCTGGGCTGCCTTACGCGGGCCGCGACCCATGCCCAGATGCAGAAACTCGCGAACAGCCTGATTTGGGTCCGAATTTTGAGTTGTATACAGCTTGCACCACCTCCAAAATGCACCAATCGAATCCCATGCATGTATGGACACCTGTAGCACTCTCCAAACATCTGAAACACCATTTAATCTGATCAAAAGCTTCATTTTTGAGGTCTTGAGTTAGAGAACAAGAACACCACAACTTTCAAAAACTCACGAGACAACTCCAGGGGCTTTCTGATCGGCAAGGCAACTTCAAAGTGCTATCTAAGCTTCATTAGGACTCTTGTAAGCATCCATAACTTCCTCTAATTCGTTCTAGCATAGATTATTAGCCAAAAGTCAATCCATAGTAATTATAGTTTGACTTTTCGATTAAACGAAAATGGCTCAGTCATTTCTCAAATTGAAACTACCTACAAGTTGGTATCTATGTGGGAAACAAACCCTCAAAAGGGTATTCTCTGATTCCCACTCTAAGTATGCTATTTGTCGAGTCAAAGTTGTTCTTAAAAAGTCAACAGAACTTGTTTTTGCAAAATATAGCATAAATGGTAATGTAGATGACATGCAATCAGTTTGATCATCAAAAATAACTTTATAATGAATGTAAGAATATGTTTTACCATGATCAACTCGACAATCTTTAGTATAAGCCCGGATTGGAACCGAAAGTCTTACAAAACGACTTTTTCTTGACTCTCGATTCGGATCCGTGCATGCATGTTTGAGATCTGCATTAGAGCTTATTTTTGACCATTTATATTTACGTGTAACTCTCTGGAAATTTACAAATTGATTCCATGCTTAACCGATTCATATGCATGTTTCCGATTATGCTTAAAGTTGACTATTTTGCCCTTTTTGTTATAAAACGTGATTTTTGGAAAAGTGAAAGAGTAGAAATCTTTATTACTGATTTATAAACTTGCACCGAAAATTTGATATCAGTTGGAGGTCCAGATTTCGAGTTATGGCCGATATCGTAAAACTAAAGCTTTTTGTTAAATAAACGGCGCATTTAGCGAATAACCTATTTAAGGCCACGTTTTGATATAAAACTTTTTACCCACTGATGTTATATAATATTTTGGGATTTTTGAAGATTTTTATTTAATTTTTGGCTGATCGTATCATAGGTCTCTAAGTTTGATTCGGTTAATACCGGTTTTGACCTTTTAAGCCATAAAATGAGTTTTATGCATCCTTTTGACCCCAAACCTTTTTCTACTGATTTTATTTGTTAAATAAATTATTTTGAGCATTCTGGAAATATAAAAATCTCAGCTTTCTTTTGAAAACCCGGAAACGGCTCTAAATCGCCTTTCTAAGCGTTTTAACGCATAGTATGCGTTATACCCATATTAAACATATAAGGATTATACCTACTGATGTATTTAGCATATTTTTATAAAATAACAGTAAGTATAAGTTTTTGAACTCAGATTTCCGGTTTTGACATTTTTAGCCCTTGTGAAATTACCAAAATACCCCTAAGGTGCATAGTTTGATTTTAAATGATAAGTTTTGTATATGGGTCATACCCTACTGTTATAATATGTCAAATTAAGTATATTTACTGTATAAATCAGACCGGTAACTCAGATTTCCAATTTAACCCTTTTATAATCTTTTAAATGACCAAAATGCCCTTATAAGGCATAAATTGAGTTTAAATTCATTCGGGGCATAATGGAACATAACTTGCTGATATTATATCATATTTAAAGCATATTATCTCAGGGAACTTGCATTGACTCGTTTGGCTACCCGTAACGCTCTTTTAGCGCTCGGTTCGGTTTATGTAACTAGTTTGCATAAATTGACCGAAACGGGTCAAACGTTATCATTTTTGTCTCAAAATCCAGAATGTATTTAGTATACACATACTATACAAGTACTCAAACTTGTCGGGTCTAAATCACATTCTATCCGGTCTTCGCTTAATCGTGCGCTTGAACCGTATCGTACTTAAAACTAACCGGTCAAGCTTAGGCTTAAATAAAAGACCCGTTAGGAATCTAATAGGTTATTATAAACCTTTGTTCCAGAATAGGAGGCCCAGTAAAAGCTACCCTCACTTGCCAATTGTGATTCATACTTACTCAGATAAATACTTTTAACTTATTTTCCATATACGGGCTTGGGTTACGGTATATAGAATACCGCTTGATCGAGCGTACAAATCTTGCACCCTTGGGTGTTCAATTGAATAATTTGATCGGCTCGTTTAAACAGTCTTGTTTTACTTAAAGCCTTTGGGGGGTTAATGACCATGTCCCGGATATCCTTGGCATCATCTTACGAGATGGCCACGACCAGAGCACGAGGTGTAGGCGTACACCTGTCAGTGTATAACTCTTTAATGTGGTGTGTCTATTGATTTTTAAACCAGACAAGATCCGGGCTACTGAACGCACGAGTAACATGTAATTCGTTCACAAGATTATATTGCATAATTATCCCAAGTTATAAAAATATTTTATGCCATGTGCATTTAAATCAATTTTCAATCATTTTTAAAATGAGTCAGTTAATTTGTATTTACCAGTGTAAACTGACGTATTTTCCCAAAAGGTTAAGTGCAGGTACTACACGTACTAGGCTGGCTGTCTCCTAGAGCGTCCACAATAGTCTCGCAAGCTCGGACGGCATTAAAACTGTTGAACAATTATCTTATTTTATTTGATCCGCCTGTGGATCCGTTTCAACTACTCGTGATATTTAATATTACATTTTATTTAAAGTTGAAATGAATCTATTTCTGCTTCCGCTGTGCATTATTATATTGTGTTGTTTGTCTATGATGATGCCAACTACGTCACCATACCCTCCACCGGGCCCACCGGTGACACGTGGAAATTGGGGGTGTGACAGGTTGGTATCAGAGCCAACTCTGAGTGAATTAAACACTAGCCTTGTGTTTAATCTCAGTTACACAATTGCACATTCCTCGATTTTCGAGTCTAGACAAAGAACTTAGGAAATGTTCAAATTCCTTTTATTATTTTTTTTTCTCTTTTCTAACTTTGTCTTATATATATATTTTGTTGTGCCACTTGTTTGATTCTTGACAGGTTCAAGATGCCGCCACGTGTAAGAGGAAGGGGACGAGGAGCATTCGCAACCTCTCATGACCATGAAGCTGGACCGTCGCATAGGCGAACCCCTTCAGGACCCCAAAACACTAATACCCGAGATCTTTGGAGATCGTTCGCTGAACCCGCCAGGCACTCAGCATCACTGAGTACCTCACTTTCCCTACCACACTCTTTTGGGCCTCATTCTGAAAATGATCCCCACAACTCTCACCAATCCTACATTCCTCTTCACCAGTCACCTTTTGATTACCCAGCACCTGCCTATCAGGGCCTGTACAACCCTGATGATTACTTGGGAGAACCAGTGGGTCATAACCCACTTGGACCTGAAGACCACTTCCCGGGTGACAACGAGATGGAGGTCGATGAGGATACCGATCCTTCCATGCCACCGTCCGGTACACCGAACCACCCCATCGAGATATCTGATGGGTCACCGTTTTTGGGATCACCTTACAATGGTCCCGACAGTTACGAGGAGAGATTCAAGCAGCACGACTGGGTTTATACCCCTAGTTACCATAACTCTCCCATGCACCAGTCCTACCACAGCTCTCCCGTGCACTCCCAGCATCACTCCCAGCAGCAGCTTCAGCAGCAGCCTAAGCAGCAGGATCCTTCAGAGGGTTTCTGGCGCGACGTGGTCACTCCGCCGCCGCCACCACCCCCGGTTTGCCTCCTCCGCCTCAGAGGCGAAGGGGAAGGAACGCCCGGATGTCCACACGAGGAGGGATACGCATCGGCACCCCTCCGCATTCTGGTAGCAGCCGATATTCGCCTCTTCACGAGGAGCCAGAGATGGGAGAATCTTCGCATCCCGTCTCAGAAGTTACTTCTGCGCCTATTGCGCCACTGCCACCGCAGAACTTTGGAGAGCCAATCCAGGCTTATGCTAGCGCAGCACCGTTCAATCCCTTCGAGCCGACTTTTCCCCCAGGTTATGACTATACAGGGGATCCCTACTGGATAGCTTCGGGCTACAACCCTCTCAATCAGGAGGGTGCTTTTGGAGGTCCCTGGGCTACGGGACAATCGACTTTTGGATACTTATCGCATGGATACCAGCAGCCGCAGCCTCCTCAACCACCGCAGTATCAGCCACCGCCGCCGGCGCCGATGATGTCGCCACCGCAAGTTCAAGAAATCCTTCAGGGGATAAACGATGTGCGACGTGAATTGCGACATGAAATGCGGGAAGATCGCCGACATAACCGCGGAATGTTTAAGAAGATGGTTGATTTGATCAAGGGTAAAGGCAAGAAGGATTATTAAATCCTTTGTTTGTTAGCTTATGTACTCATGTCCCTACGAGGACATTTATTCTGTACTCTGCCTCTGCGTGGGCCTATTTCTCTTGTTCTACCCCTGCGTGGGTATGTTGTTTCTGTTTAACCCCTGCGTGGGTTTGTCTGTTTGTTATTTGGTTTAGCCCCTGCGTGGGCATGTTATTTGAGTAAAAGTCCTGTTTAGGGCAAAGTTGTACTAGTCTACTTTTATTTAAAAATGGTTAATTTAAGTTTTTCATTTTATCTATATGCATGAACATAATATACAAATAAATGAAAAATATCAATTATTATTTTAATTTACCATTTTAATAAGAATCTTAAGAAGGTAAAACCTAGCTTGAATGTCTTATTAAAAGGCCTGGCCAATATGGTAAAACCTGGTTAAAAGATTCAAATCTCTGTTAACATCTGTAAACATGTTAACATTCTTGGCTAGCTTGATCTGTAAAATCACACATGTCACCCTTTTTAATAAATTGTCCAAAATTATATTGTACACATGTCTGATTATGACTTGATGCCTACGGGTTATGACTAATGTCATATAAAACAAAAGGCAGCCGTGGTTTATAAACTCCCTGCCAAGCAAAGGATTATTTAATTATACAATTCTAATCCTATAAAAAAATTCTAAATTTAAAATTTAGAAGTTTGTCCAAGTGACTAGGCCTATTGTGCCAATATATATATTTCATTCTATGATAAAGTTGATAATAAAAAGTGCTGAATGAATTAAGTAAATTAACTAATATGGCTTTTATTACCATGGTTAATAAATCGTCAAGAATGATAATACTGTTAGGTTTCTAAATAGACCTTGTCCTTACTTTTATGTAGCTCCTAAAGCTACATGGCCAAGTCGGAAGAAACAAACAGTCATTCTGAGGAAAACCCGGATAATACTAAGATTCATGTAACTGGTGCGGAACTACAAGCACTGGTAGAAAATGCTGTTGCCAAGGCCATGGATAGGCAATTCAGGGAATCGAGCGGGACCCGAAGTAGGACCCGAACTGTACCACGTTCCAAATCCAAGAATCATTCAGAGGCTCATAGCAAGCCGCCCTCTAAGAATGATGTATCTAAGAAAAAGGAGCTAAAGAAGGATGATGAGGATAATCACTCCTCCAACCACAGCAGTATCCCGAAACAGGAGATCAAGCAGAAGCATGAAACGCACAGCAAGTCCTGTACGTATAAATATTTCGTCTCATGCAAACCCAGAGATTTTACTGGGGAGAAAGGAGCGGTCGACTGTATGACCTGGTTAGATGAGATGGATACGGTTGTAGATATCAGCGGGTGTGCTGATCGGGATGTGGTGAAATACGTGTCCCAATCATTCAAGGGGGATGCACTGGCGTGGTGGAAATCTCTCTTGCAAGCTGCCGGTAAGGCCACACTTTACAGTATGTCATGGGATCAGTTTGTAGCCCTGATCAAAGAAAATTTCTGCCCACAACATGAGGTGGAAAGGATCGAATCAGATTTCGTATCCTTAGTGATGAAAAACCTCGACTGCCAGGCATACCTTACCACTTTCAACACTCTATCTCGACTAGTGCCATACCTGGTAACCCCAGAGCCGAGAAGGATCGCCCGTTTTATTGGGGGTTTGGCACCAGAGATCAAGGCGAGCGTTAAGGCATCGAGGCCTACAACGTTCAGATCAGTAGCTGATCTATCTCTCTCTCTCACCCAAGATGTAGTCAGGTTGAGAGCTCTTAAGAACTCGGAGGAGAATAAGAGGAAACGTGAGGATGACACCTCACGAAGATCGGAGAAAAGACACCGAGGGAACAACGACCACAGGAAAGGGTCGGGATCTAAGAGAGATTGGCAACCATCAGGGGATAAGCCCCGATGCAAGACCTGCAAGAAACACCATTTTGGGAAGTGTCGTTTAGAATCAAAATCCCAGTCTCACGCAAAACAATGTGGAATCTGCAAATCCACGGACCATAAAGCCTTGGAATGCAAGAAGCTAAAGGATGCAACTTGTTATGGTTGCAATGAGAAAGGGCACATCCGACCTAATTGCCCAAAGAACGCTAAGAAAGCAGATGATGGAAAGAAGACCAATGCAAGAGTCTTCAAGATGGACGCTAAGGAAGCAGTCCAAAATGACAACGTCATTACAGGTACTTTTCTTGTAAATGATGTTTTTGCTAGAGTACTATTTGATTCAGGAGCCGATAAGTCATTTGTAGATGATAAGTTCTGTAAGTTGTTAAACCTACCTGTTAAAACCTTAAATGTGAAGTATGAGGTGGAATTAGCCGATGGAACCATAGAAACCGCCTCAACTGTTTTAGATGGATGTGTTATATCCATTAGGAATCATTCTTTCCCATTATCCTTGCTTCCCTTTAAGCTAGCCGGATTCGATATAGTGATAGGCATGGATTGGTTATCGCATAACCAAGCCCAGATTCTGTGCAACAGAAAGCAAGTGGTAGTTAGAACTCCGTCTGGTGAGCCACTCACTATCCAAGGAGATACCCAGCATGGATTGCCTGAGCAAGTGTCCATGCTCAAGGCATCCAGATGTCTGCAGAAAGGTTGTGTCATTTATATGGCACAAGTTACTATTGATGAGCCAAAGCCAAAGATCGAAGACATCCCTGTCATCTCAGAATACCCTGAAGTATTTCCTGAAGAACTCCCCGGTTTGCCACCGGATAGGCAAGTGGAGTTTCGAATAGACATCATTCCAGGTGCAGCGCCAGTAGCAAGAGCACCATATAGGTTGGCACCAACGGAGATGAAGGAGTTGAGGAAGCAATTGGATGATCTGTTAGCTAAGGGTTTTATTAGACCTAGCTCGTCTCCTTGGGGAGCGCCAATCTTGTTCGTTAAAAAGAAGGATGGATCGATGCGTCTGTGCATCGATTACCGAGAGCTTAATAAAGTCACTATTAAGAATAGATATCCATTACCCAGGATCGACGATCTGTTCGATCAGTTGCAAGGAGCAAGCTACTTTTCAAAGATCGACTTGAGGTCAGGCTATCATCAGTTGAAGGTCAAGGATGAAGATGTGCACAAGACAGCGTTTAGGACTCGTTATGGACATTACGAGTTCCTAGTGATGCCTTTTGGGCTCACTAACGCACCAGCCGCATTCATGGATCTCATGAATCGTGTCTGCAAGCCTTATCTAGATAAATTCGTTATCGTCTTTATCGACGACATCCTTATCTACTCGAAGAACCAAGCTGACCACGAGAAACACCTTCGTTGTATTCTCAAACTTCTACATCATGAGAAGCTCTATGCCAAATTTTCAAAGTGCGAATTTTGGCTTCGGGAAGTCCAATTCCTTGGACATGTGGTAAGCGAGCGTGGTATCCAAGTAGATCCCGCTAAGGTAGAAGCAGTTATGAATTGGCAGGAGCCAAAGACTCCTACCGAAATTCGCAGTTTCCTAGGATTAGCAGGATACTATAGGCGATTCATCGAGAACTTTTCGAGGATTGCTGCGCCCCTAACTTCGTTAACTCGTAAGAAGATTAAGTTTGATTGGGGCCCTAAGCAGCAGGAATCCTTTGACATTTTGAAGAAGAAGTTGAGCAATGCACCAGTGCTAACATTGCCTGATGGTATAGAAGAATTCGTGGTGTATTGCGATGCGTCACACACTGGTATGGGATGTGTACTCATGCAGAGAGGCAAGGTCATTGCCTACACTTCACGACAGCTAAAGGTGCACGAGAAGAACTACACCACCCACGACTTGGAATTGGGTGCCGTTGTATTTGCATTGAAACTGTGGAGACACTACTTGTACGGAACCAAGTGCGTGATTTATTCGGACCACAAGAGCCTTCAACATTTGTTCAATCAGAAGGAATTGAACATGCGACAAAGACGATGGATGGAAACCTTAAATGATTATGACTGTGAGATAAGATACCATCCAGGCAAGGCAAATGTAGTTGCCGACGCCTTAAGCAGAAAAGAAAGAATGAAACCGATCAGAATCAATGCCAAGCGCATTGAAATAAGGAATAATTTGAACGAAAGGGTGTTGGCTGCACAGAAGGAAGCTGTGTTGGAAGCTAACTATCCTGAAGAGAAGTTAGGAGTAACTGAGGAGCAGTTATCCTACGACAAAGATGGAATGCTAAGACTAAACGGACGAATATGGGTTCCAGTTTATGGAGGACTTCGGGATGTTATCCTCCAGGAAGCCCACAGCTCTAAATATTCCGTTCATCCTGGAGCTGATAAGATGTACCAGGATCTAAAGGCAAACTACTGGTGGATTGGTTTGAAAAAGTCCATAGCAGAGCATGTAGCTAAATGTTTGACTTGTGCGCAAGTCAAAGCTGAGCATCAGAAGCCGTCAGGTTTGCTTCAACAACCTGAGATTCCCGCATGGAAATGGGAAATGGTGACAATGGATTTCATCACCAAGTTACCAAAGACGAGAAAAGGAAATGATACTATATGGGTCATAGTAGATAGACTGACAAAGTCAGCTCATTTTCTACCCATCAAGGAGACGTATAGCTCCGATATGTTAGCCCAATTATACGTTGATAAGATTGTAGCGCTGCATGGAATACCTGTATCTATTATCTCCGATAGAGATACTAGATATACGTCGCATTTTTGGAAGAGTTTCCAACAATCATTGGGCACTCGTTTGAATTTTAGTACGGCTTATCATCCTCAGACAGATGGTCAGAGTGAGCGTACTATTCAAACTTTGGAAGACATGCTGCGTGCATGTGCGATCGACTTGGGTGGTAGTTGGGATAAGAACCTACCACTGATCGAATTCTCCTACAACAATAGCTACCATTCCAGCATAAAAGCTGCGCCTTTTGAGGCCTTATACGGTAGAAAGTGTAGATCGCTCATCTGTTGGGCAGAAGTTGGAGATGTCCAACTATCAGGACCAGAAATCGTCTTTGAGACGACGGAAAAGATCGTTCAGATTCACGATCGTTTGAAAGCTGCCAGGGATAGGCAGAAGAGTTATGCGGATCCTAAGCGCAAAGATTTTCACTTCGATGTAGGTGATAAAGTGTTGCTTAAAGTATCACCCTGGAAGGGGGTGATGCGATTTGGTAAGAAAGGCAAGCTAAGCCCGAGATATATAGGACCTTTCGAGATTGTCGAACGTGTTGGGTCGGTTGCTTATAAGTTAAACTTGCCTGAAGAACTTAGCGCTATACATAATGTGTTCCAAATCTGTAATCTGAAGAAGTGTTTCGCTGACGAATCACTGGTCATACCGAATACAGACATACACATTGATGAAAGCTTGAAGTTTGTGGAAAGACCGTTGTCGATTGAGGATCGACAGGTTAAGAAGCTCCGAAGAAAGTACATACCTATTGTTAAGGTCAAGTGGGATGCTCGTAGAGGTCCCGAATACACGTGGGAAGTGGAATCCACGATGAAGGAAAAATACCCTCATTTGTTTCAGTAAATCTCGAGGTCGAGATTTCTTTTAAGGGGGTGAGGATGTAACACCTCGAAAATTTCGTCCAATAATGCATTGACACGTGTCATAGACTTCCGATATGCGAAAACATAACTTTAGAGGGACTAAAGTTGACAAACAGTGAAAACTATGGAACGTAAGGGTCCAAAGTGTCAACAATGGATAAATAGACTCTATAATAACCCTACGTGGTGTTTATAACCTTAAACGGATAGATCATGGATCATACGAAGCGGAAAATGCACGAAAGTGAGGAATTACAAACTATAGGGACTAAAAGTGTCAACATGTTGAATTTATACCTCTGAGTGATCTTTTGGCAGCCCCGAAGCTTTGTAATGCTAGAATATACTCACTAGAATATGTGGTAAAAATTTCATGAAGTTTCGTTATCGTATGAGAAAGTTATGGCCAAAACCGTACTTGAGGGGTTAAAAGCGTCAACGTCGAATTTCATGGCTTTTCGGGTGAGCGCAAAGTTAACCGAGGACTTTACCATGTTGGTAAATGTCCCAAGGTTCCTAAAAACCAAGTTTGAGGGTTTACGTGCGAAGAACAGGGACCAAAACTGCAACATTTAACAAAAGTTTGGGAGCTGCAGACCCCAGGCGGCCCGCCTGGGCTGCCTTACGCGGGCCGTGACCCATGCCCAGATGCAGAAACTCGTGAACAGCCTGATTTGGGTCCGAATTTTGAGTTGTATACAGCTTGAACCACCTCCAAAATGCACCAATCGAATCCCATGCATGTATGGACACCTGTAGCACTCTCCAAACATCTGAAACACCATTTAATCTGATCAAAAGCTTCATTTTTGAGGTCTTGAGTTAGAGAACAAGAACACCACAACTTTCAAAAACTCACGAGACAACTCCAGGGGCTTTCTGATCGGCAAGGCAACTTCAAAGTGCTATCTAAGCTTCATTAGGACTCTTGTAAGCATCCATAACTTCCTCTAATTCGTTCTAGCATAGATTATTAGCCAAAAGTCAATCCATAGTAATTATAGTTTGACTTTTCGATTAAACGAAAATGGCTCAGTCATTTCTCAAATTGAAACTACCTACAAGTTGGTATCTATGTGGGAAACAAACCCTCAAAAGGGTATTCTCTGATTCCCACTCTAAGTATGCTATTTGTCGAGTCAAAGTTGTTCTTAAAAAGTCAACAGAACTTGTTTTTGCAAAATATAGCATAAATGGTAATGTAAATGACATGCAATCAGTTTGATCATCAAAAATAACTTTATAATGAATGTAAGAATATGTTTTACCATGATCAACTCGACAATCTTTAGTATAAGCCCGGATTGGAACCGAAAGTCTTACAAAACGACTTTTTCTTGACTCTCGATTCGGATCCGTGCATGCATGTTTGAGATCTGCATTAGAGCTTATTTTTGACCATTTATATTTACGTGTAACTCTCTGGAAATTTACAAATTGATTCCATGCTTAACCGATTCATATGCATGTTTCCGATTATGCTTAAAGTTGACTATTTTGCCCTTTTTGTTATAAAACGTGATTTTTGGAAAAGTGAAAGAGTAGAAATCTTTATTACTGATTTATAAACTTGCACCGAAAATTTGATATCAGTTGGAGGTCCAGATTTCGAGTTATGGCCGATATCGTAAAACTAAAGCTTTTTGTTAAATAAACGGCGCATTTAGCGAATAACCTATTTAAGGCCACGTTTTGATATAAAACTTTTTACCCACTGATGTTATATAATATTTTGGGATTTTTGAAGATTTTTATTTAATTTTTGGCTGATCGTATCATAGGTCTCTAAGTTTGATTCGGTTAATACCGGTTTTGACCTTTTAAGCCATAAAATGAGTTTTATGCATCCTTTTGACCCCAAACCTTTTTCTACTGATTTTATTTGTTAAATAAATTATTTTGAGCATTCTGGAAATATAAAAATCTCAGCTTTCTTTTGAAAACCCGGAAACAGCTCTAAATCGCCTTTCTAAGCGTTTTAACGCATAGTATGCGTTATACCCATATTAAACATATAAGGATTATACCTACTGATGTATTTAGCATATTTTTATAAAATAACAGTAACTATAAGTTTTTGAACTCAGATTTCCGGTTTTGACATTTTTAGCCCTTGTGAAATTACCAAAATACCCCTAAGGTGCATAGTTTGATTTTAAATGATAAGTTTTGTATATGGGTCATACCCTACTGTTATAATGTGTCAAATTAAGTATATTTACTGTATAAATCAGACCGGTAACTCAGATTTCCAATTTAACCCTTTTATAATCTTTTAAATGACCAAAATGCCCTTATAAGGCATAAATTGAGTTTAAATTCATTCGGGGCATAATGCAACATAACTTGCTGATATTATATCATATTTAAAGCATATTATCTCAGGGAACTTGCATATGACTCGTTTGGCTATCCGTAACGCTCTTTTAGCGCTCGGTTCGGTTTATGTAACTAGTTTGCATAAATTGACCGAAACGGGTCAAACGTTATCATTTATGTCTCAAAATCCAGAATGTATTTAGTATACCCATACTATACAAGTACTCAAACTTGTCGGGTCTAAATCACATTCTATCCGGTCTTCGCTTAATCGTGCGCTTGAACCGTATCGTCCTTAAAACTAACCGGTCAAGCTTAGGCTTAAATAAAAGACCCGTTAGGAATCTAATAGGTTATTATAAACCTTTGTTCCAGAATAGGAGGCCCAGTAAAAGCTACCCTCACTTGCCAATTGTGATTCATACTTACTCAGGTAAATACTTTTAACTTATTTTCCCTATACGAGCTTGGGTTACGGTATATAGAATACCGCTTGATCGAGCGTACAAATCTTGCACCCTTGGGTGTTCAATTGAATAATTTGATCGGCTCGTTTAAACAGTCTTGTTTTACTTAAAGCCTTTGGGGGGTTAATGACCATGTCCCGGATATCCTTGGCATCATCTTACGAGATGGCCACGACCAGAGCACGAGGTGTAGGCGTACACCGGTCAGTGTATAACTCTTTAATGTGGTGTGTCTATTGATTTTTAACCCGGACAAGATCCGGGCTACTGAACGCACGAGTAACATGTAATTCGTTCACAAGATTATATTGCATAATTATCCCAAGTTATAAAAATATTTTATGCCATGTGCATTTAAATCAATTTTCAATCATTTTTAAAATGAGTCAGTTAATTTGTATTTACCAGTGTAAACTGACGTATTTTCCCAAAAGGTTAAGTGCAGGTACTACACGTACTAGGCTGGCTGTCTCCTAGAGCGTCCACAATAGTCTCGCAAGCTCGGACGACAATAAAACTGTTGAACAATTATCTTATTTTATTTGATCCGCCTGTGGATCCGTTTCAACTACTCGTGATATTTAATATTACATTTTATTTAAAGTTGAAATGAATCTATTTCTGCTTCCGCTGTGCATTATTATATTGTGTTGTTTGTCTATGATGATGCCAACTACGTCACCATACCCTCCACCGGGCCCACCGGTGACACGTGGAAATTGGGGGTGTGACATCCGTGCTTAGCCTCGAGTTGTGTGTTAGCCAACGCAATTAACCTGGGCTCTTCGTCATCAGAATCACTTGCATCTCGACGCCACTTGTGGTTCTGTGGTGCCTCGTAGGCCAGATCATCGAGGTGACCAATAAGCTTTCTGACTGGATTGGATTCCTTATACTTAGACATAGACTTGAAGATCAGCAATGTACGCTCGTTCATCGGATTAACTGGTAGAACATCTGCCTCAACCTTGGGAAGATTCGGAATCTGATCATCCATCATCATTTGCAAGAATCTTGGATATAACCAAAACTTGGTTGACGTCCGTTGATTTGCTGACGGAAGTGGCCTGCGGGCATTCTCTTTCAGATTGTCAAAGATGTAACGTGATATGTTGAACGGCTTGTTCAGAATTAAAGCCGTAAACAATCCCGTCAATTCAATAGGCGACAAATCGTATCCAGACCGTTTGTTGCTCAGACAGTGAATAAGAATATGCAATAAAAACTTGTATCGTAACGGCATGAACCCTTTGTTTATCTGATTTGCTAGCACATTATCGTGTAACGTAGCCTCATCAATAAACCACGCTGACACTGTAAATTAATAGAAGTCGAATCTTCTGGTTGATCTCCCAATTGCAAACGCGCTCTGATGGTGTTCTCGGTGATCACCACGGGTTTCTCAGTAACGAATCCTCTAATCACTTCTTGGTTATTCACTGTCTCAACCACAGCAGAATTCCAGAATTCCTTGATCTGGGACTGGTAAGCGGTGTGTTGTGTAGTAATGGCATTGTTGATTCGTGCCCGATGGAGATACTCCATTATCCCCTTGTATTCCGGACTAACTTTGTCTACCGGTTGCAGATACGCGGCCATGTTGTGTCTTGGCTCGGACATAGATTCAACTTCAGACTTTTCTTTCTTAGTTGGTTTTGCCCGTTCCTTCTTCTCTTTCGGTGCCATTTCTGTTCATGAAAACAAGGACACGTAATGAGAAAACTGTCAAACAGTCAACAAGGATTTCACACTTAGAAAAATTTCAATTTCTTGAAAAATTTCCAAGTGTTGTTTCCTCGAAGGATTCCATTTAGACATCGAAGGATTGACACTTGACTCGAAGGATGACAATTTGATCGAAAGATGTTATTTTCCTCGAAAGATGAAAGGCCTTATCGAAGGATCAACTTACGAAAGATCAATAATTTTTGAAAGATATCTTGGTCAATCGAAGGATCTGATCAATCGAAGGATGATGTTTGGTTGATCATGGATCCTTCGAAAAGCTTAGTATCCTTCGAGTCTCAGTTCGAAGGATATTTTGCAGTCCATCTTTCGAGGTTAAGGAACCTCATCTTTCGTGATCGAAGGATGTTTTCCGGTGGCACTGTTCATCGGCGTGTTTTCCGGTGATTGTTTTAAGTATGTTTTAAGTGTGTTTCATACCATTCAAAAACATCAACATCAAAACCAATCAAAAACATCAACATCCTAGTGTCAAATACATTACATCTGATGTCCGATTTAAAACAAAACCCCAAAACAGAACTATGGTAAACCCACACCCAAAACCCTTGACATCAGGAACTACCATCCCATCATTTTCATAAGTATGATCAGATGAGGTGTTCATGTTGTTGTTTGTTAAGGTATTAGGATTATCCTACCGTGATTGTTGTTGTAATCCTGATAGCCTAACTTTTGTATCGATTTTGGCAGAGTTTTGGTAGGATCAGAGGTTTTTTGAAATGTGAACTGTTATGTTGAAATGAAGAAGAAGACCCCTTTTATACTCTGACCTCGAAAAGCAAACCACCTCGAAGGATCATTATCCTTTCGAAAGATGAAAAGGTGCTCCGAAAGATGAGATTTTGGGTCGAAGGATCCAGATCTGGATCGAAAGATGCCAGATATTTGTGGGAACCCTCAACAACCTCGAAAGACGATCCTCGAAGGATATCTTTCGACCTGATCCATCTTTCGAAAAATCTGATCAGCTCGAAGGATCCAATTGGTCAAAACCTTCGTTGACCAATTTATATTTCGACCATCAAGATTGACTTTCATTGACCATCTGATCTTTCGAGGGCCATTGCTTCCTCGAAGGATCAGATTTTCACCAACACTTGGATTTTGGGAATTTGCAATTCAAACCCTTCAAATTCTTAAAAGTTTTCAGAAACGACCGTTTTGAAAAATTGCCCGTTATAAAGTTCTGCAAAGGTCAGTTTTATGAAGTATCTCGGCTTGCCAGGTATCGGATCGAGCACCAACATCGGTTAATCAAAAATAAGATTAAATTGAAAATCTTTTTGGTTTTTGATAAAGTAAAAGACAACAATTTTAATATCATTTGAATGTTATCAAACGACATCACCGCTAATGTCGTGCTGATATGCACCAATCGACAAAACTGTTTAAAATAAGACAATAAAAGTTAAGCAGTAAAGTTAAGCAGTAAATAAATATGTACAAACACAACAATATTTTTGCGAGTTTCTGGCGAAGAGAATCATATCAGTTTGCGGTCTTTTGTCAAAACACATTTCCTTTTAATATTCTTTTACAGATGTGGATAAGTATTCTACCACAATTACCGATATTGTTATCCACTTAAACTCAGCGATCAAGTGTAATCATAATACATTGAGATACATTTAAGGTATGATTTATACTTACCGACCGGTGTTCATCCACTCACGACACATTCCCGTATCAAGGTATGCACGAGAGTTCATCTTACTGGCGAGTATACCATTTATCATCCGTTTTTAATGTATATAAAATGTGAACAAGTCACTTATTTGAGTTTGAAAACCAAGCCCTATGTGATGAAATCACTTATTGATGAGGAACTTGATTTTCATATGCATGAGGGCACAGGAGCAAGTCCGTGAACAGGTCAGTACTTCCGTACAGCAGAGAGACGAACTTGACTCCCGGATAAATGTGATATTTTATCACTTATTTGTTTGGACATGTGATTGTTTATCACTTATTGAGGTCGAATGCAGTATGTACACGTATGTATGGTATCATGGAAGAACTAGACTTTGTCTTTTATAGAAACAACCATGATACCCAGATGATAAACAGCATAAACCCCGAATATCTCAGAACCTCGGCAATCTATCAAACGAAATTTCGGTACCAAGACCATATGCCAATGAGCGGTTCCCACGCGGTTTTCAGTTCGTTATGTTTATATCTCCTGCATACTTTAAAATGATCGTGAGTCTACCGGTACATCATTAGTAGAGCTACTTATCATTTTCTTTTCTTTTGATTTCTAGAAACATGTTTCGACCGACCTCTGATGTAATATCATTTTCTCTTATATTACCAAGAAACTCATTTTTGTTTTTCTATTCTTTTTGTGTTTTTCTGAATTTTCTCCCCCTTAAATGCAGAAAGTAAATAAAGTAAAGACATATTTTTGTATTTTTGCGGTTTTTCAATGTTTTTGTATTTTCCTTGAAACTTTCTCCCCCTAAAATTCAAAAATAAAATAAAGTAAAAACATATTTTTGGATTTTTGGTTTTAGAAAAATATTTACAAAAACGATTTCCCGATGTCGGTCACTCTTGCTTCACCTTTATGTCGTTTACCAAAAGTAAATAATCGAATCTTGATTTATCAAATGCTTTGGTAAAAAGGTCGGCACGTTGGTGATCGGTATGAATGTGAACCACATCGATAAGTCTCTTTTCAAAGCAATCACGTATGAAGTGATATTTAATATCGATGTGCTTCGTTTTTGAGTGCTGTACAGGATTTCTAGTGATCTGTAAAGCAACTTCATTATCAACATAAATAGGAGTAGTTAGGAATTCAAAACCGTAGTCCCGCATCTGTTGTTGGATCCATAGAACCTGGGAGCAGCAACTAGACGCAGCAATGTATTCCGCTTCACATGTAGACGTAGCCACACATGTCTGCTTCTTGCACTGCCAAGTGACTAGGCGATTGCCTAAGAACTGACATCCTGCTGTAGTTGATTTGCCATCTTTCTTGCAGCCGCCGAAATCAGAATCACTGTAAGCCTTGAGATCGAAGTTATCATCCTTAGGGTACCATAAACCAGTGTCAGGGCAACCCTTCAGATAACGAAAAATCCTTTTGACAGCAGCATAGTGAGAGACCTTCGGATTCGCTTGGTATCTGGCGAGAAGGCACGTTGGATACATAATGTCGGGTCTTGATGCGGTGAGATACATTAAAGATCCAATCATAGCATGATAAAGTGAAGAGTCCACAGCTTCCCCTTTTTCATCCGGAGTAATCCCGTGATTCTGCGGAAGAGGAGTAGAAATTGGCTTCGAATCGGACATCTGGAACCGGCTCAAGATGTCTCCGACGTACTTGGTTTGATGGATAAAAATTCCAGATTCGGACTGATTAACTTGCAAACCCAAGAAGAACGTCATTTCACCCATCGCACTCATCTCGAATCGATCTTGCATCACCTTCTCAAATTCCTTGCATAACTTATCATCGGTAGAACCAAAGATAATGTCATCGACGTATACCTGTACCAACAGAAGATCTTCACCTTTTTCTTTGATGAAGAGGGTACAATCGATCAAACCCCGTCTAAACCCGTTGTTCAGCAGGTAGGTAGACAGTGTCTCATACCAGGCTCGAGGTGCTTGATGAAGACCATATAGCGCCTTGTTAAGTAGTAAAACTCTGTCAGGATGTAATGGATCTTCAAACCCCGGTGGTTGCTCGACATATACTTCCTCTTCGACTACTCCGTGAAGAAATGCACTTTTAACATCCATCTGGTACACCTTGAATTTCTTGAAGGATGCGTAGGCTAGAAAGATTCTAATAGCCTCCAGACGTGCAACAGGTGCATACACTTCATTGTAGTCAATACCTTCTATCTGACTGAAGCCTTGAACAACTAACCTTGCTTTGTTTCGGACAACAATCCCACGGTCGTCCTTCTTGCACTTAAACACCCAACGAGTTCCGATCTTCTTGTAGTGGTCGGGCCTATCAACCAATTTCCATACGCCCAACTTCTCGAACTGCTGAAGTTCTTCTTGCATGGCTTCCACCCAGGAATCGTCTTTCAATGCCTCCTTTCAAGATCTAGGCTCTTCTTGGCTAACATAGCAGGCGAAAGACCAATCATTTTGTTGTCCCGATTCTCGTATCTCAGCATACAAGCCAGCATTTTCGTTATTTCTGATTTGATTCCTTGTTCTTACACCACTGAGAACATCACCTATAATATTCTGCTGAGGATGAATGTTATGAATTCGGGTTTCAGGAACTAGAGGAATTTCAACATTGGTCCTCAAGTTATTGATATTTAAATTCCCGATATCATTCTGAAGCTGTTGAGTTGTAGAAGATGATGCATTTTCTTCTTGGACAATTTGCGCAGACACTGGATCCGTTGCTTTTGAAGTACTTTGAACCGGACCCCGTGCTTCACCATCATTTGCATCAACATACTCCTCATCTTCCGATGACAAATTGTAGTCGACAGCATCATTAAACACCTCATTTGAAACGAGATTGTTGACAGAAGAAGATGCTTGTGAGTCAACAATGATTGGGCGAACTAACTGAGAGCCAGTCGCATTCTCGCTTTCAGACAACATTTGAGCAATTGCATTGTCATCATCAAATGTCGGCAGATTGAATGAGTCGAAAAGACCATCATAATCGAACATCCATGGATCTCCAAAAGGCTTCGGTGGATTAGAATATCTTTGAACTTTTACTTCACCCCACTCTTCAATCTTCTTGGTAGTCAGGTTCCATACTCGCAGATTAGGAGTAGCATACCCAAGGAAGTAACCTTCGATAGCTTTGGCACCAAACTTCCCGTCAGGCTCAATCATGGTACATGGTGCACCAAAAGGTTCTAGATATTCCAAGTCAGGAGTCTTCTTGTGTAGGAGTTCGAAGCACGTTTTGCCATGTCTTTTCACTGTGAGAACCCTGTTTAACGTGTAGCAAGCCGAGGCAACAGCTTCAGTCCAGAATCGAACTGGAAGCTGAGACTCAACCAACATGGTTCTAGCAGTCTCAATTAAGGTTCTGTTCTTTCTTTCAGCGACTCCGTTTTGTTGTGGCGTGTACCGAGAGCTGTATTCATGAAGGATTCCTTTTGCAGTGCAAAATTCATCCATAACCCTGTTTTTGAACTCGGTTCCGTTGTCGCTTCGAATTCGCCTCACCTTAAGATTATAAAGATTTTCCAACAAGGTGATCAAGTTCTTTAGAATTTCTGGAGTCTCGCTCTTGTGGACCATGAAAGCAACCCATGAAAATCTTGAATAGTCATCAGTGACTACCAAGCAGAAAACCTCCCCGTGCACACTCTTGTGTTTGATTGGGCCGAAAAGGTCCATATGCAGACGTTCGAGTGGCATGTTTACAGTGTTAACCTTCTTCAATGGATGTGATTTCTTGATCTGCTTCCCTTTCTGACACGGCACACAGACATCTTGAAGTTGAAAATTCTTCACATTGACACCTCTCACCAGATTGTTTTTGACAAGGTGATTCATTTTTCTGAGGTGAATATGACCCATCCGTCTGTGCCAAGAGATCGTCTCCTTTTCAGTGGCTTTTGAAATAAAGCAAGTAACTTGTTTGGACTTAGTTATTGCTTGGCTCATATCGAGGACATACAAATCATTAACTCTTGGTGCTGATAAGAGAATCCATTCTTTGGGAATCTTGAATCCTGGCTTCAGCACATAACAACTGGCATCATCAAAATGCACGGTGAACTTCTTGTCGCAGATCTGAGAAACACTCAGGAGATTGTGATCCAACTGTTGCACATAATTGATTTTGTCGAAACTCACAACTCCATTTGAGATCATTCCCTCGCCGGTGATATACCCTCCTTTGTCTCCAGCAAACGCGACATATCCTCCTCTTATACTTCGCACATCGAAAAGAAGACGATAGTCGCCCGTCATGTGCCTGGAAGCCCCACTATCAACAATCCAATGACTATTAATAGTTCCTCCTAGAGCCGCCTGCACATGCAACTAACTTATCAGTTTGAGAGGGGGACCCAAGCCTTTGTGGACTTGGGTCGTCCTTGATCATCAAGGAAGGTGATTTCAATTACTTGATGATTAGGAAAAAGAACCTGTGGTGCTCCCCCTGATTGAATTACCTGCTTTTGCTTCCAAGCTGTTTGTCTTTTACCAGTATTTGAATTTATTGTTTTAGCATTTACTGGTTTTACAGTTTCAGGTTTTGCTTGTACAGGTTTTTCTTCTTTGACCTCTGATTTTAAGGCCTTTTTAATTACCTTTTGATTCTTTTGCTTTAACTTCTTTTCCCTTTCTTTCAAGATACGTGGGTCTTGTTTCGGGGAAACTGGTCGTTTTTGGTAATTGATTTCTTGGGGAGCACTCGTTTTTGACTTCAGCTTTTGCACGTGTGGGCAATATCTTACAATATGCCCAACTGTGCCACATTCAAAACATGTTCTCCGCTCTACAGACTTCGGAGAAACATGTTGATGACCAGACGGAGAACCAGACAATGAACTTTGTGATCTAGACGTGCTTGGACCTAAATCACATCCGTTGGTGTGTTGGGTATAATTATTCTGATCATTTCGTTTTAAAATTCTAACTTGTTTTACAAAATCAACGTTAGATTTATCCTGAAATGTTTCAAGTTTGTCTGAACCCGTGGATCCAACAAAGTTCATTTTCGTTTCTCGTTTCTTAACAGGAGCTCTTTTGTTTTGCACCTTTTGTTGTTGAACCTTAGGTTGCTCAACCTTTGATTGTTGAATTTTAGGTTGTGCAGCCTTAGGTTGAGTAGCCTTAGACTGTTCAACTTTAGGTTGTTGAACCTTTGGTTGTTCAGTCTTAGGCTGCTGAACTTTAGGTGCTTGAACATTCTTGTTCTGAGCCTTCTTTCCTTGTACCTTACCCTTTCCGGAGTTGACTTGTTGTTTTCGCTCAATTGGTAGTTTTTGGTTTCCGTATTGTTTTCTAATTTGTTCACATGGAATTGGATCACATTGAGTGACGGTAACTTTGCCACTTTTGTTCCCCAAAAACTTATCAGTGCATCCTTCAAAAATTTGCTCAATTAAGTCTTGATTTACATTTTTAATTGGAAAATCTTTGTTAGAGTAGATTTTGCTATCTCCTTTGAGCGTGTACAACAAATTATTCCCTTCAAGGCTAGATACAAGGGACTCCATTGCTTTTGACATTTCAGTCTTACTCGGTTTCACTGGTGGATCACACAGGATGTGATTCTCGATTGGAATATCTGTTGTAACCGAGTTAGACTGTTGTTTCACAATTTCTTCAGATTCATCGTCCGAAGAATCAGCATCCTCAACAATGGGAGGACTCTGTTCCTTAACACACGATGAATCTGTCACATTTTCAGATTCTGATTGACCCGAGGATGATGTACCAGTTGTGAACCCGAGGCCTGCTGCAAAGTCATCTAGACTGAGTGGCATAGTAGGTTCAAAACGGGGCATATCCTCGTCATCAGGCAATTTGGAGTAATTGTGATTCATTGGGGGAGGACATGATTTGAATCCAATACATTTTGCATCCCCCTTTTTCTTTTGAACGTCAATGATGTGATCCAATACATAGCGGGAATTGGAATAGCTTTCCAGTTTCTGTTTAATTATCTCACATTCACATCGAGCTGTTGCTAACTCTACCATTTGCTTTTCAATTGTGTCAATAAGATTATTGTTAGCATGTTGTTTTCGCAAAACAGCCTTTTGTAATTCTGAAACATCATGTCTTAATGACGCAATTGTTGCTTTACATTCCTTTTCATTTCTGGTTAAAAACAAGTTAGCTTCGGTTGCTTTAGAAAGATCTACAATCAATTCTTGATTGTGTTTGTGTGTGATTTCAAACTGACTTTCCTTTTCAGCATATTTTAAACACTTTGCACATTCAATAGGAACAGAAATAGAGTCAGAATTAGTATCACATACCTGAGAAGTCTGATCTTCTACGTGAGCTATAAAGGCTGTATGAAAAGAAAAAGATCCATCTTCAGAGAAGAACTGAGCAAGCTTCTCGGAAGTTCCAGCAGATTTCTGGCAGAGAATAGATCTCCTCTTGCATAATGCTTCAGCTTCAGCCAAAAGCTCATCAACCTTCAAATCTAAAGCATCACTTGATAAATCACCAACATCAAGTGATTCCCCATCCATGCTCCCACTATAACCCGAACTATCTTCATCTTCTGAAGATTCACCAGCAGACACGGGTTCTACTACCTTCTCAATCACTTTAGCATAACATGCTGTTCCACCATTTCCTCCTTCTCCAAGCTGAAGGTTCCAGTTGCAGATTTCATCAGCTTGAACAACCAATCCTCTGTGGGGATTAGTGTTTGTGGATCCAGATGCATTTCCTCCAACAGGAACTATTGATCTGACAGAATTGTTGTTTAGTTGCTGTTGTGGCTGTCCTTGATTCCTGAAGGGATTCTGATTTCCTTGCTTAGGTGGTTTCTGACACTCCCTCTTGAAGTGACCCTTTTCACCACAATTGAAGCAAGTGACAGCATTCTTATCAAAACCATACTTGGTGTTGTTGTTGCTTTCCAAGTTGGTTCTTCCCGTCCTTTCCATAAACTCCTTTGCTCTTCGAATTGCACTAGCAAGAGCCCATTTGATATTCATCATTTCAAACTCTTCTCTATCCACTTGCTGATAATCTTCATTGGTTAGATTGATATTCCCAATCTGACCTGCGACCAATCCACAATAAGCACTAACCAAGGTGTTCAACATCTCCATATGCTCCTTGGCTATTTCGACACTGACTTTGGAAAAGTTGGAAGTGTCTAATCTGACTGTGTTCGGATTGGAAGTGGCTTGAAAGTTTGAAGAGCTTCCATAAAACCCTTGCTGTTGCAGTTGTTGCTGCTGAGCTCTGCTTGGGTCTAAGAAAGGCGGTGGTGTGAATTGCTGAGCTGTCGGTTGCACATACTGTTGTTGAGAAGAAGAATCTGGTCTTGAATACATCATCGTGTATGCTGAAGGATCAAACTGATTTGTTGTGGAAGGTCCGGTGTTTGAGATGAAAGCTGTTTGAAGCTTCGCGTGTTGAGAGGCTGGTTTTTCTCCACTGATACCTCCTGCAATCCCAATCCCAATCCCATAGTACATCTATGGATTTTGAGGAGTTAGTGTTCTTTTTGCCTTAAGCTTTTCTTCTACATCCTTGTTTTCCAATTTTTGAATTAACTCATAAACGGTGATTGTGTCTAGAACACCATTTTCTTTGAGAATTTCAAGAAAACTGCTCCACTTTGATGGTAAGCTATCAGCGGATCTCTTCACCATTTCTTGTGGAGTGGCAGTGACTCTAAAAGCAAACATCTCGCTCAACAAGTGATGGAACCTTGTAGATAACTCTGCCAAAGTCTCATTCTCCATACACGTGAATCCTTCAAACTCTTTCTTCAGTAATTCTTGCTTGATCTTTCTAGATTGAGCATTTCCTTCACATCGTAACGTGAGCATATCCCACAAGCTTTTAGTAGTCGTGCAGTAAACAAACTGGTGGTAAATGTCTCTGTGAAGAGCTTGTGTGAGAATCATGAATGCTTTCTTTTCTAACTCAAATTTGTTCTTATCTTCATCAGACATAGTGCTGTAAGTTTGTGGATTAGATCCTGCAACTTCCAAATCATTTTCAAATGCAGTGAAGAAGCACATCCATAGATCTTGACCTTGCCCCTGAACATAACTTCTCAGCCTTTCTTTCCACCATCCCCAATCATTGAGGTGATTTAGCTTTGGCGGTTTTGTGCTTGTACCAGTTTCACTGTCGTTCTGCATCATTGCTTGAATGCTGCTGCTTTGATTTGTGACTAATGCCCATTGATTTGCAGTTATCATTGCAGCTTGAGGTGGAGCAATAGCCTGCATCCATGCAGTTTTGTTGAAATCTGACGCAGATTGCGTAGCTGATGATTGCGTAGCTGATGATTGTGGAGTCAAAGTTGTTTGAGTCCACGCGGTTGGATCCCACTGACCGTTTGTTCCCATTTTATAAAAATTAATATATTAATTGAACGAAAACCCTCTAATCACTGACCAGAGGGTTTATCACGAACGAAAACCCTCTAATCACCCAAAAACGACTCAAAAACCATGTTTCTTTGCATCAAAATGTCCAAAATGACTCCCTAATCACTGATTAACAACAACCTATCGGTTAAACACATCAAATTAATCCATTTTAAGTCCAAAAATTTGAAAAACCTTGAAAATTTTGAAAAACCTTCAAAACTTTGAAAATTTTTAATAAAAACACATCAACCAAGAGCACTGTAGGTCCCTCGGAGGTTGAGGTTAAACCTTATCCTTGTTATGTTTAACACACTAGCAAGTGCGGAATCCAAGCTAGAATGCAAACCGGTAGTTTATATGAGAACACAAGCTACAAAGAGAAAGGTAGACACACGAGATATCAAAGTTTTCTCTTGTATTTCAGTGGACACGGTTACAGCCCTTGACCAAACTGAAAATACGCTCTCTACAAGACTAAGTTCACTCACATACTAAAGTGAACACCTTACATGAGTATATATACCCATCACAGATCGTCTGGTCGAAGGATCAAATAGACTGATCGAAAGATCATCCATCGATCTGAAACCTATCGAAGGATCCACATATACCTCGAAGGATGATATCCTTCGAGGTCCATCTACATCCATCGAAGGCTTATCTTTCGAGCTCATCGAAGGATCTAAACAATCCTTCGATGACTCATCCTTCGACACAAACATGTTACAACTATGAGCTAACTGTTTGGCCAAGTCAAACCAGGAGGATGGTTGACTTGGTCAAACTTACATCAAACACATATATTAACAAACCTAAGACGTAATCAAGACTAACAAAAGACATCGTTTTATATCATGACAAAATACAGACAAAGTACATACACAAGTGCACCAACAAGCACTAAGGCTCTGATACCAAATTGTAGATCCCAATATCAATCCGGATCACAGTGGTTGATTGTTTTAGTCCAAAACACCTATTGATTAGGTGTTTGTACTATGAAAAAGTTAAGAGGAATCAAGAATGAAGATGAAGCTAGTGGTATGATGAATACAACAAGTGTTGTATTGAATCAAAAAAATGAAATAAACAATAAAGCACCTTGGAAATCTGATTAAGCACAATGAGTAGAGATTGAAATGTAAACAACACTAATATTCACCAAGTGTGGCCAAAAGCTTGGCTAGGGCAACAATACAAGGCATTATATAGGATCTGACTTGCCAGCATAATTATAATTATGCTGGCATCTTAACTACACTAGGTCAGATTTGCCACTATCATATAATTACAAAATAAGTCCCTAGACTTCAAATAAGCTACAAACTATAACAAAACTAATCAAGTGTAAGTATCAACGATCTCATAAGCTCCAACAGTGTCAGGTTACATTAATTTATTTTAAACTTTGATAAGATGTGGAAAATATCTATAACCACATGGATTTTTTATTAAAAAAACAAAAAAAAAAATCACATTTTAATTCTAAAACTTACAATTTAATCAGTTTTTACTTTGAATTTTTTTTTTTGTTTTTTTGAAGCATAAACTTATATTTATTTATATACTATTAATTTGCAACAAGTGAGTGCATTAGTAAGTTGTAAGTTGTGCATTAAGGGTTTGTCTTGCAAGGTGTTATTGTACATTTATATTGTTTGGTTGTAAATTGTGCTTAAGTGCTTGTATCTTAATCAAATAATGGTTTCATTATCTACCAAATTCAATTTGTTTTGTATGCATGTATAATTGTAAATTGGGCTTAAATGGTTGTACCCTAATCAAATAAGGTTTCATTATCTTACCATATTCAATCAGTTTGATCCATTCAAAGTTGTATTGTTTTATTTGTAAATTATTACTATTTATAATAATCTAATTAATAGCAAAAATCTTGTATAAATATAATTTGCAACATATTGATGCAATGGTTGTTGCAATGTATGCATTATGGTTTGTATAGTGGTAATGATATATATTATATATAGATTACGATTAACCTGTCAAACAGGAAAAAATAGACGCGAGTTCATTGTAACGCGCGAGTCCTATATCAACTTAGTTATTTTATTCTGTGTTTTACGTTTCGGTTTAATTTCTTCGCATTAACACGCCGCAACTTCAGTATCAGCGGTCGCTGGTAGTAGTGTGGAATTAGTGCTCGCCCCACCGCAACGCGGGGGTGCTTAATACTAGTTCAAAATAATTAGATTTTGAACTGAATTCGGTTTTTACTATAATTGGTAGGAGTGTGTATGGTTTGATTCGGTTCGGTGAAATGTCGGTTTTCGGTTTCTGTTTTTACAATGGTTTGGTTCGGTTTTTCGGTTATTTCGTTTTTATTTTTTGGATAAACTTCAAATTCATTCCAATAATCAGGGCAAATTATATAAGGATAGCTGGTAGACGAGCAAGAAACTGCGCCACCATCCCCTTCTGAATAGAAAACCGTAAGTATGTAAGATTCAAAAATAAAAAAGTATAATTTAAAAGTTAAGAATCTTTTTTATATGTTTACATTTAAGTTATTATACTTAACCTTTTTAACTAATAATATTCACGTAAACCTAACATTTTAATATAGTTTTATGTTTCTTCAAAGTTTTTATCAGGGTATTTTCTTTTATAATACTTTGAAGATTATTAAATTTTGTTATTTATTGTAGGCAATAGATAAATCATATCAATTGTAAATAAACATGTTAATATTTTTATTATAAATACCTAATATTCAACAATAAAATTAACAATTTCTAATAGTATGGGTTAAACACTTAAACAACTTAAACTACATTAAAAAAATATATGTTTTTTCGTTTCGGTTCGGTTTTTTTTCGGTTATTGAAAATGGTTATCTGGAAACCGAACCGAAATTTTCGGTGATTAAAAATCCGAAAACTAAACCGCCGATTTTTGTTTTGGTTCGGTTATTTCGGTTTTCTGCTCACCCTTAATAATTGGATTTGGACCGAATTCGGTTTTCACTATTTCGAATCGGGTTAATGATCATATTGTATTCAGATTTTGGTTTTTGAATCAAAGTTCAAAATCTTGATTTTTGAAACCAACCCTACCGGAATATTTGAATTCGTATTACATATATTTTATTTATTTTATATATAAGATACTAGATTGAGGACATGTGTATTACATATATTGAATAAATATATTTTTTTAAATATTAATCTTAAATAACATGCATATTGTTCTTAAAATTTATAATTCATTAGAAGTTGACACGTGATATCGAATATTTAATATGAGAAAGAGACGAAATGTATAGATAAAATGATTATTTCTTAAGAGTTTTGAAAGTTTTGCAATTATTGAAAGTTCTGAAATAAACTCAACCCTTTATTATAAAAGATTACATATTATAGATTGTTACCCTTTATTATAAAAGATTACATATTATAAATTGTTAGAGTAATAACATAAACTATTTTGTTATAGGTTATTATTTATGTATTTTTTTATTATTTGTATCCACACTTATATTTTTACTTTAAAAGTCTAAAATGTTGGTAGAAGCCGGGAATTAGTATAATTTAATTTAAATAATCCCTATTATAAAGTAAAGACATGATAAATATAAATGGATAACAAAAAAGTAAAAAAAAAATAAAAAGATAAAATTCATAGATTAAAATAATATTTTTTATCTGAATTTTATAGGCAAATATTATCTATATCTTATTATAATTTAATTTAATTTAATTAATCCCTATTATAAAGTAAAGAATGGATAAATATAAATATGAAAAACAAAAGGATAAAAGATAAAAAAAAATAAAATTCATAGATTAAAATAATATATTTTTTATTTGAGTCTTATTTACGTACATTAAGCATTTGATTGTAAAATATTATATAGAGTACATGTACACCTATAAACTAGGAAAGTAAATATACAATTGATTACAATAATATTGCGCAATCAAATGCTTAATATACGTAAATCAGTTGAGTGATTTACGGTACGCTATTATTATCTATATCTATTTATTTAAACAGGAAAAAACAATTGTGATCACCTCATAAAACGTCATGTGTCCTATAAACGGTTTGCTTTATTTTGTAGTATATATAGATATAGATATAGATACTATATTATTTGTATTGTATATTGTTGCAATTTTTTTATAAGTTTGGTTTGAATTCAGATTCTAAAGTCCATATTCAAGTTGAGTTGAATGGAGTTTTTCCCTTATCACTCACAACTGAACTAATTTGGATGAAGATATTTTGTAAAGGCTATGGAGTAGCCAACTAAATAAGAGAAATGAGGAGATATATATATATAACCATGGTCCACATGATCCAAATAATGATAGGACACTAAAAGTTTTCAACATAGCATACCACAAAACTGTTGGACTTTAATTGTCTAAGTCTTGTTGATTAAGTTCGAAAGAGAAGATACGGGTAGTGTAATTAGTTTAAAGTATGATAATGTTTAAATTAGAAGTTGTGTTATAGTATAAGGGTTAGTTGTGTCAAGAATCAAAGATAAAAACCTACAAGTGAAGAAGTGCGTACAGAAGGGGTGTGTCGATCAGAATTGGGCGCCAAACATCAGACATCTTCAAAAGGCACGTTGTTTTGTGAAGAGACACAACCGTTCGCGAGGAGACGCGATGGTTCAAGACGCAACTCTTCAGTATGTATAAATAGGATTGGGGTTTTAGTTTGTATCTTGTACCTTGAAATCAATCAGATTCAATTGTTCAGTTTCAATACAATTGCATATTAGGGTTTATCCCTTTCTTCTTGTTCGATTGTTATTTGGTTCTTGATTGATGGGTTGAATTCATGGTCTGCTATAGATATAGATATTATATTATTTGTATTGTACACTGTTGTTAAAAGCGATTGTCTGGTCCGCCTAGGCGACCTACACGACCTGGGCGGCCAAACTGCGCTTTTGTCTCCTAGATAAAAAAAAGCAACGTGTTTTTTTAAGAACCCTATCTTTTAAAAACAAGATTATATTTACAACTAATTTAAAATCTTTTAGAATCATATCTCAACAATTCTGTACATATTTTTAAAAGATATTTTGAATTTCAAAAAGTTAGGAGATATATTATCTTTATATTCAATATTCATTCATCTTCTCTATATAACAATTAAGACGTATCCACATCACTCAGTTATGCTTTTTTTGCTGGCAAAAAATATTAAAGGTATGTGTATCGATTCCGTTAAAGTATTTTTGCCGGCAATTGCTGTGGATGACGACTCCGACTCCAATGATTTTTAAAGTTGAAGAACATTTGGTTTTCAATTTTATTTACTTTTTGAAATTTGAACTTTATTGTTTTCAAGTCTTTAACAGTTTTGGTTTTGGGATATTTTGCTGATTCATAATTATGTTGGTTTTATTTTTAAGGTTTATGATATTTGAAAACTTTTGGAATTTGAGGATTTGGTTTTTTTTCGGTTCATAACTTTTTTTTTAATGTTTTTATTTGATTGCGCGTTTTTTTCTAAGACCCTCGCTTTTTTTTTGCGCTTCTCGCCTAGGCGACAGGCGAGCCCTATGCGCCTAGAGTGCGCCTAGCGCTTTTGATAACTATGGTATTGTATATTGTTGCAATTTTTTTTCTAAGTTTTGTTTGAATTCAGATTCTAAAGTCCATATTCAAGTTGAATGGAGTTTTTCCCTTGTCACTCACAACTGAACTAATTTGGATGAAGATATTTTGTAAAGGTTATGGAGTAGCCAACTAAATGAGAGAAACGAGGAGATATATATAACCATGGTCCACATGATCCAAATAATGATAGGACACTAAAATTTTTCAACATAGCATACCACACAACTCCAGAAACAATATCTAAATCAAATGATTATGAAGCCATAAACAAACCCCTATTGATGGCCTATGCTAAACGTTTTGTGATAGAGTTATCAGCTCCAACATAATACTAATCATGATCGGTTAAGGCTTCTATTTTCAGTTGTTGTTGGTTGGGACCAATGATGCCATTCTTCTTTTATCGACCTCTGTGGGTACCTTAACATCTGTCACGAGTCTAAAAACCGTAAGAAGCTTGATCAACTCCCATGTGAGGTCCAATTGCCACCATTCGAGTCCATGTCGAGCTGATTTTGGAAAAGCATGGTGATTGTTATGCCAACCCTCTCCCAAACATAGCATCGACACCCACCTATAGATTCAACAAGTTAATCACAATTCATACAATGTTGCAACACGTACATACTACATATATACAAGTTAGGTTTTTACTTACATACCAACTATTCGTGGAAGTATCGGGGGTGTTCCAAGCCCTTTCACCCCAACTATGGTTAACAGAGTTTTGAATGTAAGTCGTCAAGTGTGACACCATTATTCGCATGCCCTATTTCACTAAATGGAGGAATCATATAATAATGAAAGAAAGTTGTTGTAAGAAGAGTGTGACACTTCATGTCTTAATGCACAACAATTTTGGACGGGTTTGCATCATTTTTAATAATGGTTTGTTTGAAAATCAATTTAAACCCGTCCATAAACATTTTACATATATAAATGTGTTGTTTTCTCTTTATTACTACTCTTTACAATAATGAACTATGTGTGTGTTAAACACTTACCATTCCCCAAGCCAAGTAAGGAAAGCCCCCATAAAGGTATAACAATGTTGCAAGTGCCGTGGGGTGCCAAAAGTATGTGTCATGAAGAAACCGATAGAAACCTTGTGCTTCTAGCTCCGAAACATTTGATACTTCTCCACACTAATATTCATGTCAAGTAAAACGTCACTTACGGTTTTGATAATCTTGGTCTCATACGCAATTATATAATACTAGGGTTAGGTTTTTCTCGCATGTTGGAACAAGTCTCTATTTTCGTTGCGTTCAGATCCAAGTCTCCAACATGCTTTGTGAAACTAACCATTTTCATAGTCATTGGAGTTCGCCTTTTTAGATTAAAAAAACATAATTGTTAAAAAAGTGTCGATACACATTATTCATTCAATGTCCTAAAATAAAAAGGTGCAGTTTGTTATTTAATGTGTGATATGTTTAGTTTGGTTCTATTGTGTGCAGAATATAAAGTTCAGGGTTTATTGTAGAAGGTTCGAGGGTGCTATGTGAAACATTAAGGGCTGCGATTGTCTTCTGGTAATATGTGGGGGTCTAAGTGCAAACTAAAGTCTTCAAAGATGTAAAAAGAAGCACTTGACTGATTATTCAATCATTCTCCCCAAAAAGTTGTTCGAACACTTTGTTATCTTCTCTGTATTTCCAGTTAGAGTTTGTTAGAGATTGCTGGTGTTCTTGTTTCGATTTCTCAGTCGTATCACTGAGAAATAGTTGTATTTATGTTATCAGTTGATGATCATCATGTGTTATTGTTGTACTTTGTATTGATTTAGATCTCACTGTTGTGAGATCTAGGGTTTCTGGGGGGTAATTTCTTTTGGGTTGGTTAATAAGATTTTCGTCACGTTTTTTTGTCACTATTTTCTTGTGTTGATTGTTGATTTTCAGTAGTTATTCATAGATCTATATCATTTTTATATGGTATCAGAGCTTGATAGCTCTTGTTTTTTTATTTCTTGGGTTATCCGCTGCATATTATCTGATAGATTGTTTTGTTATTGTTAGGGTTTCGTTCTCGGAAACTGTGTTGGTGGCTGATCTTCTCATATCTGTTGTTTCTGGTGGTGTACTTGTTATTGCCAGACGAAACCCTAAATCAAGGGTTATTGACTTCAGTTTTCTTCTCGGATCTGACTTCTGCGTTAGTCTCTAGAACCTTGAAGTTTCAGGGCAAACTAACCTGAAGTGGTATTATTGGTATTCTGTATCAGATTTGTGGTTCTTGAAAACCGCAGATCTAATATTTGTTGAAGATATTTGCACCCGCTGTAAGATTGTTCCTATCTTCTCTCTTTTCCTTTCCTGTTGTTGATTAGTTGAAGTCGGGGTAGTGAGGACCGACACTTCTTATTGATTGTTATTGATTGATTCATGTTCTTTATCTGTGGTATTTGTTCTGTGGTAATTGTTCGTTTTGTATTTTCTGTTCGTTGTGTCTTGGTTGTGTTTTTTTTTTAATTTTTTAGGTGTTGTAGTGGCTCCTGAGTAAAGGCTTGTCCGGGCACCTTTGAGTGACGAACCCGGAATCTGGTCCCTGACTCAGCTTCGCCATTGTTTGTTTGTCTTATGTTGTCTCTTCCTTTGTGTTATCTGTTGTTCTGCTATTTGATTTGTGTATTGTTTGTGCATTGTTATCATGGGTGATGGTGAAGGTACTTCGCAGACCTTAATTAGTAAACTGGATATAGGTGATCCTCTGTATTTGCATCCGAGTGATTCTAGTTCATTGACCATAGTAGGAATAAAACTTAAAGGTACAGAAGACTACCGGGTTTGGTCTAGTGCAATGAAATTAGCTTTAGAAGCTAAAAATAAATTTAGTTTTATAGATGGTAAATGTAAAAAATCTACAGATAATCCTTTTCTAAGTAGTCAATTGGATAGATGCAATTCGGTTGTGCTGACTTGGTTACTAAATTCTGTTTCTAAGGAGTTATATTTAGGACAAGTGTTTTCTAAACTTGTATCTGAGGTTTGGTTAGATTTGAAAGAAACTTATGATAAGGTAGACGGTTCTGTGGTTTATGATTTGTATAAAAATCTAATTGTATCTCTCAAAATGGGAGCTCTGTCTCTGAATATTATCATAAACTAAATACCATGTAGAAACAGTTTGATGCTATGGTTCAGTTACCCATATGTTCTTGTAATGCTGCAAAAGATTATAATGATTTTTCAACTCTTATTAAGCTAATGCAGTTTCTTATGGGCTTGGATGATGTATATCAGCCTATAAGTACAAATTTATTAACAAGAGAACCGTTACCCTCTATCAAAGTTGCTTTCTCAATTGTGTCTAGGGAGGAGTCTCATAGGAATACTAGTAAATAGTTATAAAAGTCAAAGTGTTTCATTTGTTTCTAAGTCCAACCAGCAGTATGATTCAAAGAAAAAATCATTTAGAGGACCTAACCCTAATCTTAAATGCACTAATTGCAACATGGTAGGTCATACGGTTGACAAATGTTATGAATTAATAGGATATCCTCCAGGTTTAAAAAAAAGGGTTGGTTAGGTTGGGAAGAACGTGTCCTCTAACAATAAATCAAACTTGTCTTCTGGTTCTTCTATATCTCCTTTTTCTTCTGAGCAGATCGCAAAACTCTTAAGTCTTGTGGGTGAGAAAACTGGGTCTCAGAGTTCCAATATGGGGGGTAAGTCTAATTGTGTGTATGATGTTAATGGTGGTTTTATTTGCTGTTCCAGTAGTATAAAATTTGGTTTTGATTATAACTGGATTGTTGATTCGGGGGCGAATCAACACATGGTTAATACTGACAAAGATATGTTTAATAGTATTGATGTTTCTGAGTTTGATTTGAAAGTGTGTCATCCTAATGAGACTAGTGCCAAAGTGTCTAAAATTGGTAATATTAAGTTAGCTGATGGGGTGATTTTAAATGATGTTTTCTTTGTTCCTGATTATGGAGTTAATTTGTTGTCTGTTTTCAAGTTGTCAAAAGATAATCAGATCACTGTTGTTTTTAATGAGAATACCTGTTCGTTACAGGATTCGAAGTCAAAGAATGTCCTGGTGACTGGTAACCAGGACAATGGTCTGTATTTTGATACTAAAAGTGGTAATTCTGCTAATTTCTGTTTTAATAGCTTGAATAATAGTAATCTTTGGCACAGTAGGTTAGGACGCCCTGCAAACCAAGTTCTAACTGTTTTAAAAGATGTCTTAGGTGTTAATAAAGTTGTTAATCATCCGTATGATATTTGTCATAGGTCTAAACAAGTTAGAGAACCTTTTCAATAAGTGATCATAAAACTAAATGTGTTGGAGAGTTGGTTCACCTAGATGTATGGGGTCCGTATAAGGTCACAAGTAGAGATGGTTATAAGTATTTCTTAACTGTGATTGATGACTACTCAAGGTCTGTTTGGTGTTATTTGTTGAAAAAAAAGTCAGAAGTATTTGAAAATATCAAAATTTTTTATGAGTTAGTGTTAACTCAGTTTGATAGAAGGATAAAGATGTTTCGAAGTGATAACAGAACTGAGTTTGTTAACAACCAAATGAATGTCTTTTGTAAAAATAAGGGTATAATCCATCAAACTACTTGTGCTTATATGCCACAGCAAAACGACATTGTAGAAAGAAAACACAGGCATCCCTTAAATATTGCTAGGGCTCTTATGTTTCAGGGTGGTCTACCTCTTCGTTTTTGGTCTGATTGTGTCTTGACTACTGTATATGTGATTAACAGGTTGCCTTCATCAGTGCTGTTAGGTAAAAGTCCATATGAGTTGATGTTCAACTTTAAACCCTATTTAATGCATATTAGGAACTTTGGTTGTTTATGTTTCAGTACTATCTTAGATGATTATGATAAGTTCTCATTTTGTGCTGAAAAGTGTGTGTTAATTGGTTATTCTAACGTTAAAAAAGGTTATAGGTTGTGGAGTTTGGATAAAAAAGGGGAGTTTTACTCTAGGGATGTAAAGTTTTTTGAAACTGTTTTTCCTTTTAAATCTGAACAAGTGAATAACCAAGAAAAAACTGTGTTTAATGATCTGAATCATTTAAATTTTTTTTGATAGTATTGACATGTCTTCATCCATTGTTCCTATCACTCCCGATGATGAAGAGGGGAATACTGATTCTCACGAGGTATCTTGTGATGATCAGCAGCCAGTCCCTTCTACATCTACCACCACTAGTAGTGTTGATGAAATTCAACATATTGAGTCTAGGGTTGAGGATAGTAGTAGAGGTGGATCTGGCGTGGCAGAGGACACATGAACCTCAAATGTTGAGAATGTCCCATCTGAGGGAAATAATCAATCTGTTAGATGGTCTTCTAGGGTTACATTTTTTCCTAAAAGGTTTGATGAATTTGTTTTAAATAGTACAACTAAGTATGGAATACAAAAGTATGTGAGTTATGCTTGTTTGTCTTTTGAAAATAAATGTTTTGTGTCTAATTTGAACAAGTTCGTCGAACCTCGTAGTTTTAATGAGGCTGTTACTAAACCTAAGTGGGTAGAAGCTATGAATCAAGAGATGGAGGCTTTACTTAGGAATAAAACTTGGGATGTTGTTGATTTACCTGTAGGTAGAAAACCAATAGGTTGCAAATGGATTTATAAAATAAAGTATAAATCCAATGGTGAGATAGAAAGATACAAAGCTCGTTTGGTTGCCAAGGGGTATAATCAACGAGAAGGTATAGATTTTGGTGAGACGTTTTCACCAGTCGTGAAAATGGTGACTGTTCACTGTGTTTTAAGTCTAGATGTCCAAAATGATTGGACTTTGTTCCAATTAGACGTGAATAACGCTTTCTATCTCAGAGGATGTTTACATGACTCTTCCTGAGGGTTATTATAATAAAAATGAAAATAAAGTATGTAAACTTGTTAAATCGTTATATGGCTTAAAACAAGCCCCTAGAAAGTGGAATGAAAAGCTTACAAAAGTGTTACTAAGTGTCGGTTTTATTCAAAGTGTTTGTGACCATTCTTTGTTTACATATTCAAGAGACAAAGTATTCATTGTATTATTAGTATATGTAGACGATATTATTATCACAGGGAACAATAAACTGAAATTGATAAAGTAAAAACCTTACTTAGTAATACGTTTCAAATTAAGGACTTAGGCATATTAAAGTATTTTTAGGTTTAGAAGTTATATATGATAAATCTGGAATTTGTTTAAACCAAAGAAAATACTGTCTTGAATTGTTAAGTGAACTTGGGTACTTAGCTTGTAAACATGTTTACACTCCTATTGAATTGAGTCAAGTAGTGAATGCTAGAACAAGTACTTGTGAAGAGAAACTAAAAGATGTTACTAGTTATCAAAATTAATAGGGAGTGAATGCTAGAACAAGTACTTGTGAAGAGAAACTAAATGATGTTACTAGTTATCAAAAATTAATAGGAAAACTGATTTACTTGTCTTTGACCCATCCTGATATCAGTTATGCGGTCCAATATTTGAGTCAGTTTATGCATTCTCCACTGGAAGTTCATCTTAAAATTGCTTTGAGATTGTTAAGGTATTTGAAGTCTAGCCTAGGTAAAGGTCTTATGTTCAACAAGGGTTGTGGTACTGAATTAACATGTTATGTTGATTCGGATTGGGCTAAGTGCTTAGTGACCAGAAAATCGGTCACTGGGTTCTGTGTATTTCTTGGTAAAAATCTGGTGTGTTGGAAAAGTAAGAAACAGAGTACTGTTTCGAGGTCCACAAGGGGAAGCTGAATACAGGGTAATGTGTTCAGCAACCTGTGAACTAGTCTAGATTGTTAATATGTTGAAAGAATTAAGAGTGAATTGCACACTTCCAGTTAAGTTGTTTTGTGATAGTACAACAGCTATTGCGATAGCTACTAATCCAGTTTTTCACGAAAGAACTAAACATTTCGAGATTGATCTGTATTTTCTGAGGGAAAAAGTGTCGATTGGTTTTATCACAACAGAAAAGATCGACTCAGAAAGTCAACTGGCTGATATTCTTACAAAAGGTTTGAGTATAAGTCAACATGAATATTTGTGTGAAAAATTGGGGTTGGTTGATTTGTTTAGGAAAAATGAATAAAGGGGGGATGTTAAAAAAGTGTCGATACAGTGTCCTAAAATATAAAGGTACAGTTTGTTATTTAATGTGTGATATGTTTAGTTTGGTTTGGTTCTATTGTGTGCAGAATATAAAGTTCAGGGTTTATTGTAAAAGGTTCGAGGGTGCTATGTGAAACATTAAGGGCTGCGATTGTCTTCTGGTAATCTGTGGGGGTCTAAGTGCAAATTGAAGTCTTCGAAGATATAAAAAGAAGCACTTGACTGATTATTCAATCATTCTCCCCAAAAAGTTGTTCGAACACTTTGTTATCTTCTCTGTATTTCCAGTTAGAGTTTGTTAGAGATTGATTGATCATCAGTTGATGATCATCAGGTGTTATTGTTGTACTTTGTATTGATTTAGATATCACTGTTGTGAGATCTAGGGTTTCTGGGGTGGAATTTCTTTTGGGTTGGTTAATAAGATTTTCGTCATGTTTTTTGTCGCTATTTTCTTGTGTTGATTGTTGATTTTCCGTAGTTATTCATAGATCTGTATCACTTTTACAATAATGAATATTAGTTTAACTACCTTGGTAGCAACATAGTCGTTGTATAGGAACCAACCAAGGTAACTTAACCATACACCTTGGGTAGGACTATTAGGGTCCATTTGTGTATCTGCATGCTTGTGATGGAGCTTGTGTGTCCTTACCCATACAATTGGATCTCTCTATAAACACAAACACTTGTTAATGTATATCCAAATAATCAAATCATTTCTATAAAACCAAAATCATAATATAAAATAAAATTAATTACCTGGAGTGCATGAGCACCACAATAAGCAAAGAAATACTCAATTAACTTAGGGACCTTAAAACCGCGGTGTGTAAGTAGTCTATGATAACCTAGGGTCACACCAAAACCGCTCAAGAAAGACAACACCACTGAAACCCGAAATGCGTCCGGGTCATACACAAAGGGTGCACAGGCACCCAACAAAAGCATTCCCATGAACCAACAAAGGTTAGTCTCTTTTAACCTGTAAAAAAGAGACTAGAATTATTATATCTTAAAGCTAGCTATAGTTGCAATGTATAACCAATAAACATATTTTGGGCTTGTGTGCTAAACACAAATAAATCCTAACAATAAATTGTTAATAATTATAAAACATAACCAGTAGCATTTCGGGAACCAAAACTCTCCCTCCTTCTCCGACTCCATGATCATGTCTGTGGTTGGTCCGGCTGTTCCACGTGTTCTTTTGTTGAAGGTACTTGACCAGGGGTGGATCCTGGGGTTTTTGAAACTAGAAAAAATTAGTGGAAACCTTGTATGAATTGAAAAAAAAAAAATAGTGAGAATTCGTGAAAATTTACCAAAATGAACCAATTGAAAAAGATTTCTGGATCTGCTAGTTTACTTGACGTTAGTTACGAATCAGGGTTATGTGTGTGTATATATATAGAAAACTTCAGTATTCCTCCAGAATGGTGTTTTAAGTCTAGTGGAGATAAGGTGGTGAAGCAAGTGGCCACTGGTGGTCAGGCATGGCGTGATGCTTATGTGGTTGTGGTTGTGAGTTGCAAAGCAATTATAGAGTGATATTGTAATATTGTAATTTCTATTTTCTTTGGATTTTGAGTGGTAATAAATTAAAAGTTCCGTTGGCTATTAAAGCACGTGTTGATTATTTTTAGTAAGTGAGAGAATGAAAAAAAATTAATTATAGAATCCGAATATAATTTTATTTTTACATTTTAAAGCACGTGTTGATTATTGTTTTTTTATTGATGGGTGTACCACACACATGAGAACTTTATCAAATATTTTTATAAAACTTTAAACATTACTTTAAAGTTTTATAGACAATATTTCGTTTGGAAAAAAATTATCTTAAACAAAAAAACCAAAAATTTATTAATAAAGTAAATCTAATACTTAATAAAATAATAAATTTGCAAACTAACAAAAAGAATAAAAAATACATAACTCGATTATTTTTAGAAATATGTTTTTGAAAGATTAAAAAAAGGGTGTGCCTATTGGCACACTAAAGTGTCTATTGGCACACCAAACCCTAGCAAAATTAAGGTTTATCTACGCAGCGTATTGGTCAATACGCAGCGTATAGGGTTAACCCTCTACGCTGCGTATTGACCAATACGCTGCGTAGATAAACCATGGATCTCAGTGCCTGATAACCAATCATTGCACAGAAAACAAGGGTCATATACGCTGCGTATAGGTCTATACGCAACGTATATAAACCATTAGATTTTTTTGGGTTATTTTGGTAGGTTTGAGGGATCATTTTTTCACAAAGTTTAAATACGTTGCGTATTAACCTCTAAGCAGTGTATATAAAGGTCTGAAAATGTCTTTTATACCCTTGTGTTGAGGCTATACGAAGCCAAATATAAGGGTAGTTGTGTCATTTTTGTCTCATACGCTGCGTAGGGATCTGTACGCAGCGTATACAAAGCTCCATTTTTGTATTTTTTTTATTGTGTATTCCTTTGTTTATTTATAAAAAAAGAAAATTATTTATAAAAAACAATATTATTGATAAATAATACAAATATAAATTATAAAAATAAAAAATAATACAAATATTATGAATTATAAAAATTAAAAAGAAAATTATTTATAAAAAACAATATTATTGGTAAATAATACAAATATAAATTATAAAAATTTAAAATAATACAAATATTATGAATTATAAAAATTAAAAAAGAAAATTATTTATAAAAAAATATTATTGGTAAATAATACAAATATATTGTTTTGTTATCGTTTAAATTAAATTATCATATTCCTTTGTTTATTTATAAAAAAAGAAAATTATTTATAAAAAAACAATATTATTGGTAAATAATACAAATATATTATATTGTTATCGTTTAAATTAAATTATCATATCGTATTGCATCGTATCGTATCGTTTCGTATTGCATCGTATCGTATCGTATAGTGTATAATATAAGTCTTGTATAGAGGCCTCTAAGGGTGTTATTGTATAGTATAGTATCGTATCGTATAGTGTATAATATAAGTCTCGTATAGAGGCCTATACTACCCCTATACGATACGATATCACACTTATAGGCTTATACGAGGTCAATACGTGACCTATACGACGCTATACGATACGATATCACACTTATAGGCTTATACGAGGTCAATACGTGACCTATACGACGCTGTACGATACGATATCACACTTATAGGCTTATACGAAGTCAATACGTGACCTATACTACGTTATACGATACGATATCACACTTATAGGCTTATACGAGGTCAATACGTGACCTATACTACGTTATATGAAACGATATGACACTTATAGGCTTATACGAGGTCAATACGTGACCTATACGCCGCTATACGATACGATATCACACTTATCGAGGCACCCTATTTGAGATTTTTTTTTTTTACTATGGTAGATCTTTGAAGATCTTCTTCAAGCTCTTCTTGTTCTTTTTCATATTCGCTATTCGAATTGGGAGCTTCGTTACATGTTGGGTCAAGGTATGGTAGGTTATGGTAGTGGTGTTTAGGCCGCGATGTACGTAAGGGTCACAATAATTGGTTCTTGTTGGGTATTGAAGGCTTTAATCACACAGAGGAAACTACGTATAGAGAATGTGTTTATAAAACCCTAATTTCATTCATGCTAAAACTTACATTATATAGAATAAAACAAATACCCACTAACTAATAATTAGGGCCACTAACCCATTAACCCCACTAACTTAATCTTGCTAAACACTTCAACATAAAAAAACACATGACTAATTAAAAATACTTGACCCATAAAAAACATATTTCTATCGACCCGACTTGACCCGTCAAGATTAATCCGACAGTTCTTCCGGTGACAAAGTGATAGGACCCGATACTACTTGGGTTCATCATGCAAATAAAATGTACTCGATTAGTTTTAGCACGAACCTTCGGCCTATACGGTGTTTTCTTTGTAGCTAACCCTTTTTTGCTTGAACCCTCTTATCTCTGTGTTTGTTTTCTTTTTTTTAAGCAGGAGAAGAGATGTATGAAAAATTTAAAAGAATCATATAAGTTAACATAGTGTAAGAGAAATGGTGGTTACTTAAATTTATTTATTTTATAAATCTAACAGTCACGAGTTTGACCGTTGCCAACGATCATATTGCCTCATCTCGTCCTGGTTCGTGGGCCCATGAAACAACTACCAAGCCGTGATCACTTGGTTTGCCGCGGTGTTATAATGTACCCACCGAACCTGTGATCCCATCTAGGGAGTGCCTCGTCCCCCTAATCAGATTGATACTTATTTTTTAAAAATAACCCGTTTTGACCAAATCTCGTTTTTGTCAAAAACTCATTTTGCTAGTACCAGACCCAGCCACTTAACAATGGATAGGTTTTTGTTTTATTTTACGTTATAATTATCATTATCATCAGAATCTAAATTATAAGCAATTTTTTTTTTAAAAATATTATAGAATAAACAATATGGTTGAATTAACCTTTTAATTCTCTTCATTTGGGTATATGCAGATCGTTTGTATGACCTATATAAAAACTTCTTCCATGAACACTATCCAAGAAAAAAAAAAAAAAACTTAAAAAATAGATCATATTGACTATATACCACTCCTCATTTCAAACCGGCTCGTCATCATAGAGAAACATCAAGTTTCTCTCCATCGAAGCTCGACATGGACCAACCCGTTCTTCGAATCTATGAGATGAAACTTATGGTTAATCCGTCCATTGTACACTACATCTGCAAGGTTAACATCCACATGCCCTAGTGATTCCTGCACACGTTTGAAACCATGCATCCATGCATGAACCCAATGTACTTTATTAACCATTTTATTATGTATGAAAATATTGAAGAAAATAAAGAAGTAAAACCTTGTGGTGGAAACTCATGCGTGATCTCCGGCTCATGATTTTGATGTGTATCTTGTCTTGTATAGGAGGTTCCTCGAGCATGAACTGAAATTCTTCGTTCCACTTGGGATCACGAGTTCTTTTAATTCTCTGTCGAAAAAGTTGACAATTGCGATTCATGAGGTCAATGAACCGATGTGCATCTTCCGAATTGATACGGGCTCTTTATATTTTCAAAATAAAATATATTTTTTAATGGTATTTAAGTGTATACGACTTCCATACACTAGAAATATATCAAGAAACCCATATCAAATATATATAGATATATATTAATAATTTAATATCAATAAGTTTGACCGGAAAGGGTCAAAATCTGACCTTTGTTTTCTTTGTCTCTCCTCTAAATATTACCATGGCATAGGGATTATTATGATGCTCCCCCTCGACATCCTCGGCTCCTTGTATAGTCACCAAAAGTACACCAGCCCCGGGCCCACTTGGGGATTCGCCACCGGACCCCATGCCATTCTCTCTCTTTACAGGCGTAAGGGGTCCACTAAACACCTCGCTATCCTCCTTAAATGGCGCGTAAGTCAACTCCAACATAATATGTCCTCTTTGTTGCTTCTTATGAGGATCGGATATGTTGGTGTTCTTTAGCAAATCGAGTGTTAGTTCCATTGTCTTGTTGGGTGTTAACAGTTTCAACGGCACCACTTGCATCCCCAATCGGTCATGACTCCCAACCTAAAGAAGAGAAAAAGTTAAACAAAGAACAAGTATTGCATCTATATCCAAGGGTATTTTGGTCATTTACCTTGTCCCAGTCATAGACATTAACTTGAAGAGTTTGAGCTAGAGGATCCTTAACTACAAGCTTAAAGGTCTCATTCCACACGGGATTTAAGGTCTTTTTCTTGATTGTTGTTTTCTTTGAGGGTAATATTTCTCCACTTAATTTTAGTTTAACGTATGGATCCGATAATCCCAATATGTCCATTTTCAGGAGTTTTGTGGCCCGTACAACCTTCACGTGCAATACCCCAACAGGCTTCTTCACAATGCCACTGACAAGAACATAAGATAAAAAAAAATTAACATGATAAATAGTGCGTAAAAAGAAGTTTACATACAATTCGTAGCCCGTAGGCCCCACTAAGTAAACGTCCACGATGTTTGTGTCCAAAGCGACATCTTTATAATATACATTACTATTAGAACACAACATTTCATTTACCCGAAAGATTTCTAGTAAAACTTTACCTATTTACCGATTGTCATCAACGATTTAGGTCTACAAGATTAATTATTTGTCTTTCTTTAAGAGCTACATCAAGAAGTCACTTACAGTGAAGAATCAAGAATGGGTATTTGAAGAGTTTGTGGCCAAAGGTAAAGCTTTGCAACTTCTTTTTTGATAATATCCTGCAAAACCAATGAAGAATTCAATTTCCTTACATAAATTTGTAACTAAAAAAGGCATAACCTTTTGATAACCCGGATATATAAAATTTGTGTCAAAGACTTCAACCCTAACCCGGACACTTATAATCGTGTAACTTGAACATGACTTGTTTAAGAGTAAATTACAAAACTCGTCCTTTATGTATGTCACTTATTGCAAACTGCGTCCTTTGTCTTCAATAATTACAGCAAACGTACTCGATGTTTGCAAACCCTTGCAAGTTATGTCCTTTAGCCCCTAACTCAGTTAATTTTTGTGGTTAAATCTGACTAAATGGACCCCACATGAGGGTATTTTTGTGGTTAAATCTGACCAAATGGACACCACATGAGAGTAAAATGACCAAAATACCCTCATGTGGGGTCCATTTGTTCAGAATTGACCACAAAAAATTAACTAGGTTAGGGCTAAAGGACATAACTTGCAAGAGTTTGCAAACATCGAGTACGTTTTCTGTAATTATCGAAGACAAAGGACACAGTTTGCAATAACTGACATACATAAAGGACGATTTTTGTAATTTACTCCTTGTTTAACCCATTTATCTAAAGAAGTCAAATTACGGTTGACGGGTTGTATATGATTTGTAATCGTGTTGTTAAACATGTTGGCGGCTCGATGTGTAATGCATGGTTAGGTATAATTTATAACAACCCAAAACCTGATTATTTCCGTGTCGTGTTTCTAGTCACGACAAAAAATCGTCACCTCTAAAAAATACGAACCTGCACTAGTCGATAAAGGCCAGGGATGGACATAACATCGCCACCTAGCACCTTCAGCCCAAAGTCGACATGAGGCTGAAAAACATTTTAACAACAAAATACTATAAGCACATGAGTTGTATATCCACCAAAACACAATTATTAAAAAAAAACAAAACAACCAAAAGAGTTGTACCTTCTCCATCAAAGATACAACAACATTGGAAAAACACGGAAACGTCGAGACAAGAGGCTTCAATATCACCCTTGGAACAACAAACACTTGTAAATCCACCAGCTGATGAGCAACAACAAATTCACAATCAAACATATCATATAACATCATTAACTTTACAGGGGCATCGTTGTCATCATAGCGTCCGTCTTACCTGAATCTTGATACGCAAATACGATATTTTTACAGCTATGACTACATTTGGATTTCCAGCCCATTTAATCGCCGGTTCCATCACTAGTTGGTTCTCATCAGTCTCACAGACTTTTACGCCTGCCAATCATTAGTACAAGAAACACTACTTAGATAAGATTAAAAATATAAAATGACCAAAATACCCAAGCAACGTACACTAACCTTGAAATGTAGGAGGGAGGGACCCGAGACTTAACCTCTCAAATGTGATTGCTTCTATCGGTCGGTGCCCATGTCCAACATAATCAGCAAATATCGGTTCGGTTGTCTGCCTTATCGCAGCACAAATTGCCTGCAAAATGAATAGTGTCAACCGTTTTCGCCCCAAAATAGTAGAAGTAAAAAAAATTGATGATTTTTTCGGTTTCTTACAATGTACCTTGTCGAGATAAGGCCACATATTTGCGACAAATTTGTTTAGCCAGTCAACCTGTATTAATATGAGTAATGTAAGTTAAAGAACTAATAAAGATATATAGAAAATGTGGTTTTATTAAAATGCTGTGAAGGATATACGTACGCGATCATAATCAGGATTCTTCAACCATAGAGGAATTTCGGGTATTAATTCTTGTAGACTCGTTGGATCGAGCTCAGAAATTGGCTTTACAACCGGATCCTGAAATAGCGTATATATGAATTAGCATTCGATTAAAGGAATTGGTCACATTATAAAAAAAAAAAAATTTCTATTTAGCCAATATATGAAGTTATGAACCATAACAAGCATATAGAAGCTTGTTATTATCAAAACATCAACAAAACAAGAATGCTGGCTTGGAATAAGTGAATAACAGCTAATAAGAACATTTTTCAACAAGAAAATCAAATGTTATTTCTAAAAATAGACTCTCTTTAAATTATATATTAAACTAGAAGTTGTAGTACCGGTAATGGTTGCATAATAAATTAGGGGCGACATGAGACGTCACAAAAATATTTTGGTTTAAACATTTAAATAAATGGGTTGTGTTCATGTTGACCTGTTTTATTAAACAGGATGACCAGTAACACATTTGATTAAACAACAAACTCACCCACCCGTTTACGACTTCTCTAACCCAGTTACTACAGCCCTCCAAACCGTTTACAACGGTTAACCCATTTGACTCATTAGATAAATGAGTTACATGGGTTTATGTTCGAGTTACACAATTGGTTTGCACAAATTTGAGTGTGTCCATAGTATGGTTGATGTCTTTGACACAGTGTATATATAAGGGCCTTGTTAGGGTTCAACAATTCAACCTGCCAAACCCGACAAGATTGACACCCCTGTTGTAGATAGGTAGCCGATAAATCAAGAATTAATATATTAAAGGAATTTTAAATGACTATAAGACAAGTATATAAGAAAAATTAATTAAATAAAATCCAAAAGTAATAAAACAAAAACTATTATAAAAAATCAAAAAGCATAAAATTCAACAAAAAACCATGAAAGAAGATAAAGAAACTGGAATAAAGGTGAGAGCTTTACATAAAATAAAGCTTAAAAACATCCTAAAAAGCCCAGGGGATTTGAAGGCATCATTCAATATTTTTTCTTCACATGTCATGTGTACCATTATGATATTATCAAAATAAAAAAAAATAAAAATAAAAAATAAGAAGGCAATAAAGCAATCACAAGTATCAACAAAAGGCCATAAAGAAAAAAATAAGGTATTAAACAGCAAAATGTGCCAATAAAAATTACAAAATATTCCTGTAAGACTCTCCCAAAATTAGAAATTTTAATCAAAATAGAACTACCTAAACCAGTAGTGTTTGATCAAACAATAAGTCTTTAAATTGAAGATTATCAAAAAGAAAAGAAAATCCCTAAAAACTACTACTAATCTGTCACCATTATTAAAAACAAATTATTCCAACCTTCAAGAAATTTCAACAAAAAAAATCAAAATGGAATCAAAGGTGAAAATTCACATAATTCAAATTCAAAAAAAATTATTAAAAAATTATTAATTTTTCTCATAAGTGCATGGCTTCCTCGATCAAGAACGTATCACGAGAACCCAGAAATCTTGCACAAAACCAAATGTACCAATTTCACATTTAATAAAATAAAAATTTTAACTAAAAAAACCCAAAAAACTACTACAAAATTTGTCACCATTAACTAAAATTATATTTATTCTAAGCTTCAATAAATTTCAAAACCCAAAAAACTACTACAAAATTTGTCACCATTAACTAAAATTATATTTATTCTAAGCTTCAATAAATTTCATCAAAATAAGATGAAAAATGGAACCAAAGTTATAAATATTACACAAATCAAAGGATTTAAATATAAATTTGCAGGTTGATCATAAATGCATGGCAGCCATAATCAAGAACCCAATCAGAAAAGGATCATAAAAGTGGAAATCTCCAAATCAAAACGATTAAAAATTAATCTTGGTATCAATCAAGATTTGAAATTATGCAAATTGAAGGTTAAAGATTACCTCAAATGGTTGAATTTCAGGGTCTGAATAGATGAAGAAGTAGAACCCAAGACACATACCAATTATAAACCCGATTCCAAGACCAACAGACCCCAACAAAATGCTAAGAAACGCCATATTCAGAAACCCTGTTGAAAAACAGAGTATCTGAACAAAAACAGAGTGATTTAGAGTCTTAATGAATAAGAAAGTTTATTCGAAGCGGCGATAAAACCTGACTAAATTCACTCTTGGGGAAAATGACGAGAGAGACCTCCAACTGGCAAGGTTTTCTTCTACTAAACGGAAATTTGACACGCGTTGAGGTGAGGCATAAGGGTCAATTGGTCAAAATTTTCAAATGAATTGACTTGGTTGGGAATGTGATGTATCACGTATGTTATAGTGGTACACTATGTGTTAGTGGGCTTTTCAATATCGGTGTGGAGGTGGGGTGAGGGATCAGCTAGGTATGGGTGAGCAGAAAACCGAAATAACTGAACCGTAACTGAAATAATCAAAAAATCCGGACAGAAAAAACCAAACCGAAACAAAAACCGACGGTTTGGTTTTCGGATTTTTAATAACCGAAAATTTCGGTTCGGTTTTCGGATAATCATTTTTAATAACCGAAAATAACCGAACCGATAAGTTTTAATAGTATACCAGATCTATATATTTTTATGTTTAAGTATTTACCCATGCTACTAAGAATTATTATTTTTATTCTTGTTTGTTAAATCTTTATAACAAGAACATAATCATGTTTATTTATCATTAAAATTATCCATTGTTTACAAGAACTAACAAAGTTTAATATAAAAATTAAATGGTTTTTAAAGTATTATAAAAGAAAACGTTTCGATTCTTCAATGAAAGCCTTCATGAAAGCTGCAACAGGATAAAGGATATCCTCTCTTCTCGCTCTGTCTGCTTAATGCCTTCTATTGAATCGATTGGTACCATTTCTTCTTTTAACAAAAACTTTGGAGAAACATTAAAATAGATTAGAAGGTTAGGTTGGATCTTCAGTGGAGAAAAAAAGTTCACTGGGTTGCCTGGGAGAGGGTCGCCTCCCCAAAGAAGATGGGAGGATTGGGGCTTCATAGTCTTAAAGATATTAATACGGCGTTGCTCTCGAAGTGGGGATGGAGGTACAAAACCGAGAGGGATAATCTTTGGGTGGGGGTGATAAGTGCTATTCATTCCGGTGGTTCTAATTGGGATTTTGTTCCGTTAAAAAAATCGCTCGGCGACGTTTGGTGCAATATTGTGGCAACTATCAAGCGCCCCATTTTGGATGGTTCTTCGATTTGTAACCTATTCAAAGGAGTGGTGGGCAGAGGCGATAACATCATGCTTTAACCAACTGGGGTAGCCCAGTTGGCCACCGACACCCACCTCTTCCCAGAGGTACCGGGTTCGAGTCTTGGGAGTGGCATATGTCGCCCATGGTAAGAACTCGGCATGGGGAAGTCACCGCGGAGCTAGCTTGGTCGGGTAGCGGCTCCCGGAGTGAGATCACTCCGGCAGTTGGGAGGACCGTGCAATATCCCCCCCCCCCACATTATGCTTTGGTTGGATCCCTGGTTATGTGATCTTCCTTTGAAATTGAAGTTTCCTTCTCTGTTCCAGTTGGAGTTGGTTAAGCAATGCAGTGTTCGTAACAGGTTAGAGGGGATGGCTTGTGGCTTTGGCGACATGATCCGGTCACTACGTCAGAAAGAACAGAATGGAACTCTCTCATCTCGGCGTTGGATGCGGTTAATCTTTCTATTGGTGCCGACAAGTGGCTTTGGGTGGGTAATGGGTCGGAGTGTTTCTCTGTCAAGGCTGTTAAGAAGATCATTGATTTGAAGAATGACTATAGTAGTCGGTACGTGATGGATTGGTGCAAGTGGGTTCCGCTTAAATGCAACATTTTGGTTTGGCGCGCAGAAATGGATAGAATCCCGACTGTGGAGGCGCTAGTTAGGAGGGGAATGCCGATCTCCGACGGTGAGTGCAAGTATTGCGAGGTTGGTCCTGATTCGGTGGTTCATCTCTTCACAACTTATCCCTTGGCGTTGGGATTGTGGGAGAAAATTAGCTTGTGGTGTCGGGTCATGAATTTTTATGTCTTTTCTTTCCGAGACCTTTTAGAAATTCAAGAACAAGGTAGAAGAAGGGTGTCAGAAAGAAAGGCGTTGCATGGGATTACCATAGCTGCTTGTTGGTTCTTATGGAAGGCCAGAAATAATCTTAGGTTTAACGGAAAGAGGAGTAATGGCGAAGAGGTCTTTAGTGAAGTTAGGTCGGTTAGTTATTTTTGGTTCAAGCATAGGGCTAAAAATGGTTCGTTTGATTGGGGGGATTGGTGTAAATTTGTTAATATGTAATTGGTTTTGTTTGTTTGTTGCCGTCCCGGGTTTCGGGTTCGGTGTTTCTTAATGAAGTTCTCGTTTCAAAAAAAAAGTTTATGTGAATAATATTAATTTAAAAGACTAAATATATTAACTTAAATATAAAAATTTAAGAAAGATTCTTAAACTTTGAATTATGCTTTTAAGTTTTGAATCTTACATAATTTGTTTCAAAAACCGAAAAAACGAACTGAACCGTCACTAAAACCGAAATAACCGAAACCGAACGGTTTTTAAAAACCAAAAACCGAACTTTCGGTTACGGTTTTGGTTTTACCCAAAAACCAAACCGAACCTTGCACATCCTTACAGTTAGGCACCTCAATTTTTAGGTGTCAATAGGGGGCGCCGTGGATGGCTCGTTGGCACAGTGGCGAGCACTAACGACTTTTTTGTGGGTCCATTTTAATAAATACACGTTAAACAATGGCTCTAAATTAAAAAAAAAACTTTTACACTTTGAATTTTAACACTATGGGTATGTTTGGTATGGAGCTTTTAAGAGCTTTTAGGAGCTTCAAGCTTTAAACTTTTAAGAAAAAGCTTCTAATTAATAAAAAGTCTTGTTTGGTTGAAGGAGCTTCAAGCTTTTAGGTTAGGAGCTTGAAGCTTTTGGTTGAAAGCTACTACTAGTAGCGTTTAGAAGGAGCTACAAGCTTTTAGGGAAAAAATGACTAATTTAACCTCTAAAAATAATGAACTTTTTAATGCACAAGCTTTTTAAATTTTTTGTTATGTCCATTTTGGTCATTTTATACATTTTATTAAAAGCTACAGCTACTCTGCCAAACACTAAATCTATCTAAAAAGTTACAGCTACTAGCTTCCAGCTACAGCTACCATCTACCAGCTTCCAGCCAACAGCTAACAGCTTTCAGCCACCAGCCACTAGCTACTTTTGCCAAACATACCCTATATATATCCAATATCCTATCTTTTTTAACAAATCCATACCATTTCTAACCTCTTTTTCTCTACATTTTTTATACAACCTATCCAATTCACACAATGTTTGCAAACAACCAAACGTGTAGGACCTCAACAATCTGTTTTGAGGTAACTTTCAACACTATATATATCCTACCTTTTAACACTAGTTTGTAATCTTTTATTTGTTTTATTGAAATTATGTTTTTTTAATTTTAATTTAAATAAAAAAGGTATATAAATTAAAAAATACAAAATAAAAAACAAATAATTAGGTAATCATAATAGGGGATTTAAACCTTTGCGTGCAAGTTAAATGGAGAGACTTTAAAGCACCCGATGTGACATGGAGCATACGTGACGTTGATGTGGCGTGATAAATACCACACCACCCAGCCTTATACTAGTGGGATTTTCCCGGCTTCACGACGAGATTTTGTTCGGTATCCGTTCGGTTTAATACATTACAAGTAAAATACCGAAATGTGGTATAGCGATTGACATATGTTTTACATCATTCGAAAACCATCAAACGACTACCTTCTAGCGTTGTCAGTCGGCATAGGTTCTGTTTGCACGATATTAGTACGGTACCGACTCATGATGTAGTTTACAATACAAAAAAATTACTATGTTGCGAATACAATTATGTTTTAAATGAACTTTATACCGCAATGGCGAAAAGACCAAATATTTCTTTCGCTCAAATAGAACTTTTATCGAAAGGCACAATAAATTCGGTTCGTCACGACAAAGAACCAAAAAAATCCTTATAGGTGACCCGTTCGAATTGAACTTTTATCGAATCATAGATAAAATAAGCTCGTCGCAATTGTATATTACGAATTTTATAAAACGTGATATTGCATTACTAACGCGACACAACTTTGATAACATGTGTGTCAAATATAATTGTTTTGTTTTTTGTTCTTTACCATGACGAACTAAACAGATTCCAACCGAATAACATCAATACCGGTAAAACCATTGCTGGTTGTTACTGTTCATAATGTGTATATAGGGTCGGGATTTGGAGAAAACCGTAGAAAGTGTGAGAACAGTGAGAACGCTTATCGATCGTCCGATTAAAACAATCTATGGACTAGATTGGCGCGGTGGTGATGCGCGTGTGGTGTTATATGTTTTTATATATATTTTTTGCCCTTTTTACACGTTAGTCAAGTTTTAAATTTATAAAACACGATATTTTACTAACAACAAACACACATATGGGCAAGTGCACCCATCGTGAGCGTAGTACAGTGTTGGTAAGATACCGAGGTCGTCCAAGGACACAAGAGCTTTTGATACCGGTTTATCATCAACGTCTAATCAAATCAAAAGTTTAGAAAAAGGTTTTAAACTAGAAAATAAAAACTAAAAATGCTGAAAATAAAAATAAAAGTAAAAACAGATAGACAAGATGAATCACTTGGATCTGACTCGTGTTTAGTGTAACCTTTGATTATTTCTGCACTTTTGCACTTTTTAAGAGATTATCTTAGTTATTGTAGTAGGCCCCTCTTTTGAAGGTGACGTTACCCTCAACCCAGTAGTTTGAGTCAGCAAGGATACAATCCTAAAGGGTTGGATTATTGAAAGATAATTAAGTTATTAATGCGTAATGTGGTAGGCCCCTCTATTGAAGGTGACGTTACCCTCGGCTAAGTAGTCTGAGTCAGCAGGGATACAGTCCTAAGTAGCCGGATTAATGTTTTAATAGTAGCTTACATATGAGGGGATCAAAGAGTTTGGACCCCCGCCATCCAATACCAGTGGGTATTGAAGGAGGTCCTACAAAGTTTTAACCCAGGTCCTTGCAGGATCTATACACTGAACAAGGCAAGACTCTTACCAAACCAAACCAAACCATTCCCTTAACCCCCGACCAGGTAGCCAACATATCTCCATATAGACCGTGGAGATATGAATGGTGAAAATCTTTTATTTTATATAGACAGTAAAATAATGCCAAGACACCACGGACAAATGATAAGGAAGATTCACCTTCAACATAAGAAACTAGTTATTAAAGTCATTAATACATAACCAAATAAAAAGTGCGAAAAGATTAAAAATAAAAAGTATTACACTAGACACTTGTTTTCACCAAGTGATGTAAGAGACTTAGGTAAACATGGCCTTTGGTTGTCAAGAACTCTTACGATCAATCTTGGATCCCGAGACTACTCACACACTCTATGATAGATGATGGTGGTGGATGTGGGTTGTGATGGTGGTGGTGGGTGGGTGAAGTGTGAGAGAGGTGGTTTGCCAAGGGATGGTTTGCAAATGAGCCAAGCACCCCTATTTATAGTCTGCACAGAAGCCCAGACACGGCCCCGTGTCCATTGGGCACGGCCCCGTGTCCATCCATCTTCTCTTTCTTCATTAATTGTAGTTTGTCTGCATTAGTTGACCACGCCCCCGTGTCCGCTGGGCACGACCCCGTGTGTAGAAGCGTATCTGTACTTTCAAAATTTTCCTAGATTCTGCGAATCTTAGAGTTGACCACGGCCCCGTGTCCGCTGGACACGCCCCCGTGGTGGGTGATAGAAGCTTCTACAACTTTGTCTTTTCTGCAGACACTTGGGCACGCCCCCGTGCTCATTGAGCAGGGGGCGTGTTCAGCCTTCTGTTATCTTGTTTTTGCTTGGGAAGATGCTGTCGGGGGGTCGGGCATGCCACGTTTGTTCCTTTTCTTGTATTTATGTTAGATTTAGCTGCCTTTTTGCTTCTTTTGTTCATTTGAGCTCATTTAATCCTAAAAATACAAAAGGAAGACAAAAACACACTTTTTCCAACATTAGTACTAAAAAGGGGTTAGTTTTATGCCACATTTGATGTAATTTATATGTTGCATTTTGCGCACATCAGTGGCGTTTTCGTAAATAACATCAATTTTATTACGTGGACGCGCCGCCTCATTAAGGGTACAAGCGTATTTACACCTCTATACCAAAACGCCATACTATGAATAAAACGTCATTACGGACCAAAACACATCGCTATATAAACAAAAACATCCCAGACATAAAAACACACCCCCCAGAACCTGAAACACCATATTTTCTACTACATACCATTCAACTTACAAACGCCAAAAACCCCAAAACATCAAACACAACTACTCAAAAAACGCCATATTTTCTACTATATACCATTCATCTTAGAAAACGCCAAAACACTCAAACATCAAAGATTCCAAAAAAATCGACGGTTCTTTCAGATACACTATTTCCTCAGTAAAACGCCAAAAATGCCAAATATCGTTTCTTGTATATTCAAATATTGTTCTACGCCAAAGTTTCGGATAATGCATTCTTCCCTGAGGTGCTATGACTCAAATAACATTTTGCTGCATGAGATGGACAAATCATAAACAAAAAGATGATGGGGTCAGACTTATGTTCTTGATGAATATTTTAATGGTATGAAAAGACGAATGACACTAATGAGTTGTTTGAAGATACATATTAAAAAAAACTCATGTCATTTTGCCTTTCCAAACGGCCACAAAAACACAAGCATCGCTAAGCCAAACCACCAGCGAACATGATTCAATGAAGAAAGAGACTGATGACAGTGAAGATTTGGAAGATGAATTGTTTTTATTTTTATTTTTTTAATTTTCTTTTTCTGTTGTTTGCTATGTATTTTTCAACTTAGAATAAAAAGTACCTTATCTTAATAAAACGTCAAACAGTCATAATGCATATGAAAACGCCATAAATGGAGTAACAACGCCAAAAACTCCCAAAACTATAATGAAAGTAATTTGCAGAAATATTAACTAATAAAAGCTAAAAATGGGAAAAAAAACGCCAAAAACTACTTAAACCCATTCAAAAGCGCCAAACTTGGGAGATAGAAAGTCTATGACCCTAAAAATTCATAAAAAGCTGAACAAAAACAGTAAAAATACACAGTAACTGAAAAGACGGCTACTTTATTAACATAATTTATTATAAATAAAATCCCGCCTAAACTACGCGCCAAAAACATCCTATAAAGAGAGACTTCTTTGCACAAACAACTTATCACAAAACCAGAAACAAACGCCATATATCCTTGAAACCATTCACCTTAAAAACGCCAAAAAAATACTTAAAAACGCCACAGATGCAGAACCTCGATTCTGCTATATTGAGTATTGATCTCAATGAAGTTTCACTGAATGGATTCTTATCTGAGTTGGGTATCTCTATAATCTTTTGCTGTATGAGATGGACAAATATTCAAGATAAAGAGACTGATGATATGACATCATGTCACTTTGTTCTTATGGATATATTGATGGCATGAAGGGATCAATACATTAGAGCAGTCGTTGATCTCTAACATGTCATCAAACAAGTATATATCCACCCACCATAAAGGATGCCACAAAAAATAAGCATCTTCTAAAGACGGTCGTTATGTAGGGAAATAAGGATCTACATAAGGCATTCAAAAACAGGTTCAAAACGTCAAAAATGTTAAAGTAGAAGAGGCTGATAACAGAGAAGATTTGAATGAGAAATTAGATTATAATTTTTAATTTTTTTTCATTTTCTATTGTTTATTATGTAATTCTCTGTTGTTTATTATCTAATTCTCTACTATTTTTAAAAAATTGAGTATAAAACGCCAAGAACTACAAACACCAAAACGCCTGAAAGTTTGAAAACTGTGAGAACGAATGCTAGCAAAATACGAGGTTGCTATATAAAACGCCAAAAACGCAAACAAAGTATTACTGGAAAAATCAACACTAATTGACAGATTAAAATTGAAAGAAACAGTAAAATAAAGAGACGGTATCATTATTGCCAAAACATTATAGTTATATTAATGCCACTACATGGAAAATTGAAATTTATTTATCTTTTCAAAACGCTATAATTGCCTGTCACATTATAGGCATGTATCCTAAATGGCAAAACACTTGATCTAAAAAACAATATAAACGCCAAAACAATACTTAAAACACCAAAACATTTACTATGATTCTGATCTAAAACAATAAAAACGCCGCGTACTTATTAAACGCCAAAAAATGGAAAGATGAAGTGACATGCGTTAAAAAAGAGAAATATGAAAGGATAAAAAAGCCCCTCCGCCTTTCTCTAAGCGGCGTGACACGTGTTAGGCCAGGAAGCGTTCTCACCGTTCTCACACTTTTGAGCGTTTACTCCTGATCTCGTTTCTATATATATATATATATATATATATATATAGGATTCGGAGAAAACTCCTAAGAGTTGTAAGAACTTAGAAAACTTCGACTTCCCGTGCGAGTTTTGCCCCCAGTTTTTGCACACAACCTAGATTAAAATATCACAAATCCGGTTGTAAAAAAATTTCAAAGTTATGTTTTTCGGCTTCTTACATCTACTGTAAAAAGCTGCTGACATTCGCATGATATCAACTTTTTACAACATTTACGGTTGATATAAAAAAAAGACTAGATTTTTTTATTGGAAAATTTGTTTTTTTTAGAATTTTTGGTAAAAATCTTTTTAAAAAAACCTTTCGTAACACTAAGTTCTTTAAGTTTCTACAACTCATAGAAGTTTTTATTTGACCCTAACCAACCTTATCTATATATATGTGTCTATCTATCTGTGTCTATATAAAAGAAGTTCATATAAAGTTGAACCCATAATTGATTTGTGAAGATATTTTAATTACCCACGTTTGATTATTTAATAACTAAAATATATAAGAAAAACATCAAAATTATGTCGGTGTCAAATGTAATTATCCGAGACATGATACTTGAGATTTTGGCCAAATGACAACACTATATTAACGAGACTTAATTGATATAAATATGTTTTGGGAAGAAATGGGAAAATATACAATGTTTTGGATAAAACGATCGTGAGAAATTAATATTTTGAATTTTGGTTGGGACAAATTTATCGGGTCTCAAGAGTGTAAGTAGCGGTGAGGCTTACATTGCGTCGGGGACGGCGAAAATTTGTGCAACATTAGATATTAAATTGTTATCTAGTAGGTTATATATATTGATGCATTTGAGGAGGGCACATGGATGCATACATGGCGTTTTTAATCATTAAGTATAGAACACGTGGAATTGTTGATAGATTTATCAGGTTGACAACCCCGTCGTGACCGGTAGCTTCGGTCCACATATCGGCGAATTTTATTCTATAATTGTCTAGTATTGATTAGAACCTCAATCATAGTATATAGCTCGTAAAGTCTTGCAAACTTACGAAACTGAAAGAATGACAAATATTTAATATTGAAACCATAGGTGTAAATTTTCATCGGAGATTTTTCAAATAAACCATTCCGGATGAATCACCCTCGGATTTTACGAAGGAAATAAAATTAACTTTTTTAAACATATATGGATGTTTTAACATTTAAAAATCTATAATAAGAGAGTTTTTTCTTATACAAATTGTTACGACTTTGGATATGTGAACTCACCCTCCATTGTGTTGACACTTGATTTTTACGTGTTCTTAAGGTATATGAGTTCGGCTTCGAGGATTTTGTCATGTGGTTTGATGCGATTGTAAATAAATAATAATGTTTGGACACTTTTTAAAACTACTTTGGGACCGTGTGTACTAAGACCCATAAGGGTCAAACAACTATGCTTTGGTTGTGGTTTACGTTTGAAACTTTAAACTTTATGTTTTAAATAAGCTAAACAGTCCAAAATAAACAATGCATCGACCACTAAGACATTTATGGGTACCAACTACCGTCACCGCCACGTTTGTATTTCCACTACGACGTTTTTGGGGTGTGACAAATTGAAATGTTAAAAAAATAAATAAACATAAACACGGATTTAAATTTCTTTTTAAAAAGTTAGCGAATTCAATTTATTACTAAAAGATCAAATTGAATAATAAATAAAATTCTATTAAAAATAAAAGGTAAATACTTAAAAAGTATTAACTACTACTTATTTCTAAAAGACAAATAAAATACTATTAACAATAAATAAAAAATTATGAGCTACATGAGGACTTGATATTAAATACTTAAAAAGTATCAAGTGTTATTTATTTCTAAAAAACAAATTAAATAATAAATAAAATACTTTTAAAAATAAAATAAAAAATTATAAATTACTATTCATGAGAACTTAATAATATCATGTATAATATGAATATATTGCTAAGTATTTCTCATAAATTAAGTTTAGCTAATATGTAATATGATTATATTGCTAAGTATTTCTCATAAATTAAGTTTAGAAAATATAATTTTAATTTCTATCAATTATTGTTTCTGACACTCAAGTTTTCATTTCTAAACATAGAATCTTTATGATTTGTTTTTTTTTAAAGGTTGGATTCTATGATTTATAGAATAGGGCCAAAACCCTGAAAAGTAACAATACACAAGAAATCAAACGACAAGGACATAAACGCCGTAACCCAACCTACTTGATAAAGTCACGAACATTAAAATCCACCCGCCTATCCCACTCCAAAGTAACTACCTTGGATCTACACTTTAACCAAAGAAACGACTCGCTCTTTTTCTCATCAACCACCCTATTATCGGATATTTGAGACCCTTCAAATTCTTTCGCATTACGAGCCTTCCAAACGTGCCACATGGTAGCCTGAAATATCATATTTATGACTTGCTTCCACTCTTTGGAGCCTTTCAGCCCTTCGATGTAACTAAGTGTTTCTTTAGGAGATCCAAACACCATCATAGTCAGTAACTTCACCCAAGCAAGGACGTTCCACCAATTGATTTCGACAACGAGCAAGTACAAATCAAATGGTTAACTGATTCAACTTGGTCACTACACCTAGATCATACCGAACCACTAATCAAAAGACCGCGTTTAGCAAGCTCCTTTTTAATCAGAATCCTCCCCAGACCGACTCTCCATGTAAAGAGATTAACTTTTGGAGGAACCCAATGGTTCCAATACATCCATTTATCTTCTATCAATGTTGAGCACTTTAAAACTTGGCCCCGAACATCAGCACCAGAAAATTTCCTACTACCATTCGCTTTCAGACCCAATAATCACTTCCTTCTTGCATTTTAACACCGTTTAGAACCCTAAGCAATCCAGTCCACTGAGCCCATTCCGAGTCATTACCAGGAAATTCAATGAATTAAAATTTAAATTCCTAGTAATTAGGCGGAGTTGAAGAAAGTCGTCTCGGCAGCCTACCTTGGAGCGATTACTCGGACTTGGAAACCTTGTTTTACAACCATGAGTATATGTATAACAATTCAACCGGAAATCCAAGTTTATAAATTCTAGGGTATTAATGGAAGTCTATACAAGATTAAGCATGTAAAAAATGTGTCTATGTATTACGTTCATATGTTATTCTTACTTGCTTATAAGTTGAGTATAGTAAAAGTTATCCAACATCAAATCATGATCATTTTTTATTTATGTGCATAAACTAGCAAAACTACATACACTACAAGAAAGTTGAGCATTAGCGGCGACATGCCATATGTCGCTGCTAATGCTCGATCCGGAACGCGGTGTCCAACATTAAACCCCAACCGTCCATTTGTTATCTTGATCTAACTGCTAGGGTGAAACAGACTCAATAGCGGCGACGTGCGTCTCCCCTATTACGTTTACACAGACATACCAGCTAAAAGCGGGATTTCCCACTTTTCCCCCATTTTCCCACCAAACTCTTCATCACTCTCACGGGTTTACCCTTAAATCGGCCAATCTTCATCAATTTCACCAAGATCTACTCCAAATCGGTTAGTATTATTTGTGTAAGTTGATTTTGTTATACATTTTGTTAATTTCTTGATTTTGGGTGTATGTATGTGTGTATGCTAGAGAATTCCGGTCACCCACCACGTCTCCTCCACAACCACGAGTAGAATCATCATTTTGACAGTTAGTTTTATATTTATTTTTGTTCAAAGATGAGAAATTGTGTAATTTTGGGTTTATGTAGGTATGCAAATTTGTATGTGAGGATGTATGTTGTATGTAAATGTGTATATGTTAGTAGATGTATGTGAAAGTGCATAATTTATGTATACTTGGTGAAAATGTGTGTATTTAAGTCTATGTATGTGTGTATGCAGGTGTATGTTAGTATCTACATGTGTATGTTAGCTTGTAAGTATATATAAATTCTATGTATTTGGTGAAAATGTGTGTATATTAGTATGCATGTGTGTATGTTAGCTTATAAGTATGTCTAAATTATGTGATTTGCTTGGAATGTGTGTATGTTAGCTTGGAATTTGTGGGTTTTGAATATTTTGGCGTTTATAAATTGAATGGTGTTTAGTAAAATATGGCATTTGGTTTTGGTGTGTTCAATGGAAGGTCCGAGACGTTGTTTATATAGGATGTTCTTTTGGCGCGTATTTTTGGTGGGATTTTATAATAATAAATGCTAGTAATGAATCTTTCGTCGTTTCAGTTATTGTTTGTTCAGCTTTATTTGGATTAATGCATTTATAACTCGTCCGCATAAGGGCTAACCCATCAACCCGATATGATTATCACTCCTAGTCAGTGTTGTAAAACTCGGCCGACTCGGATTTGGAATTGGGAATTGGGGGGTCCTCTACAGTGATTTTGCCAAGTCGGTAATCAGGAATCAGACTCAGTCAAACTCGGGTATGACTCGGTTAGACTCAATCAAACGTGAGGGGTATCGAGAGGAATCGACTAGAATCGTCAACTCATTCAAAGTTTGAATCGGGCTGACTCAGCAGAATTAGTCAAAATCCGTTAAGGGCACGACTTGGTCAAGCTTGGACATTACCTCATTTAGGAATCAATTTAAAAGTGAATTATATTGAAAAGTTTACTTTTATTTATAGATTACATATGAATCACAA